>NW_015390505.1:83754-84760 GCF_001527695.2 Protobothrops mucrosquamatus | reverse complement strand
TTATTTTATTTTATTATTTTATTTTATTTTATTATTTTATTTTATTTTATTTTATTTTATTTTATTTTATTTATTTTATTTTATTTTATTTTATTTTATTTTATTATTTTATTTTATTCATTTCATTTTATTATTTAGCCCATCCTGCTGAAAGTGACTCTGGCTGGTATAGAACAAAGCTAAAACGGTAGATAAATAGTCCTGTGATGTTTATTTGCTGCATCAAACTACTTAATTTGGAGTCACTTCAGAAGGGAAAATATTAAAAGTTTTTTCTTCTCCTCATTACTGTCTCCCTGTAGTTTCTACTCCCTAATGAGTTCTCCACCATTCTCCTCCAGGCTGTCTGACTGGGAATTAAACTTCACAGAGTAAATTTGCATGTGTGTGTGTGTAGAGTCCCACATTCCACCTTCTTGCATGCTTTTTCTCATTCATTCATGCCAGCTCCAGAAAAACAAGTTTAGGAACTCACAGTAACATGTAGTTACACCCTAATAATTGAGCACCCTGAGATGGACAAACCTCTAACTATGATACCTGTACTAGTCACCATTACTCACAGGCATATAATATAGGCCAGCAAATTTCACGCAGGGATAGACTGTACTAAATGCAAGATTAATAATCAGCTTCTTCAACCCATAACATGCAATATTGGTATGGTCCCATTGTCTCTAATGAGGATATCAGTCCGCCCTCCCCATTTCACCCAAAATGAATGAAATTTGTATTCCATTCTTACAGGATAAAGACTACCAAACTGCTTGCAAAGAAATTTAGGGTTTGGATGGGGAGGAACAGACTCAGACTCAGGCTCAACCCCTCCAAGACCGAGTGGCTGTGGCTGCCGGCGCCTCGGCATAGTCAGCTGACCCCATCGCTGACTATAGGGGGCGAAATCTTGGCCCCCTCAGAGAGGGCCCGCAACTTGGGAGTCCTCCTGGATCCACGGCTGACATTGGAAGACCATTTGTCGGCCGTGACCAGGGGGGCGTTTTATCAG
>NW_015390505.1:69777-83043 GCF_001527695.2 Protobothrops mucrosquamatus | reverse complement strand
GGTAGGGATGATTTTAAGAAAATTTTAATTGACACACAGCTTCCAATATTTGGCTTTTAATTTGGTTTTATGGGGTTTTTTTGTTTTTTGATGTATTTTGTTTGTATCTGTTTTAATATGCTGTGCACCGCCCTGAGTCCTACGGGAGAAGGGCGGTATATAAATTAAATTATTATTATTATTATTATTATTATTATTTTTGCCATGTGACTTTTAAATTGCTGATACAAATAACATGTGTGCATATGTATGTAATAGCAATAGCACTTAGACTTATATACCACTTCAAGTGTTTTGCAACCCTCTCTAAGTGGTTTACAGGGTCAGCCTCTTGCCTCCAACAATCTGGGTCCTCATTTTACCAACCTCGGAAGGATGGAAGACTGAGTTAACCTTGAGCCGGTCAGGATCGAACTGCTGGTGGTTGGCAGTCAGCAGAATTAGCCTGCAATACTGCCTTTTAACCACTGCGCCACCACAGCTGTCTATATATCTATCTATTTATAATGTTATATATCTCTATATAATAGATAAATAACAAATCTGACTGAAGTTTTCAGGCCTGCCTTTCCGAGAATATGAGCTACTAAATTCCAGGCAATATATTTGGATTATTTTTGTCCCAGGGATTCTTTAGACAAAAGGAGATTTGATTGTTTTTCATACATGTTTGGGGCATGTTGGCATCGTGGAAGGATTAATAAATAAATAACCTTCTTAGTGTTGGAGAGATAATAATAATTAAAGCTAGTGTGCTTTTCTTTTTGTTTTCTGTTCAAGTAACACCTGTATATTTTCCAGAACCTTGTATCTGGTAGTAAAATGGAGGATTCTGGATCCAGGATTAATTTGCAGCCTTAGTTTTTTTATACTGTATTACCTTTTAGCAGTTTCCTTCATCATAAACACAAGCTCATTTTTAATTTAAATATATCTGTGTCCAGATTGTTAAATTTGCTCATGGTCCATTCAACAAACAAATAGAATGACAAATTTAGATGTACTTGTCTATGTTGCTTGCGTGCATTTTAATTGCCCTCCTAGAGTATAATTTTGTGTAAAGTATTTTATTCTGCTTCACTGAGCTGGAAAATAGAAGCATCCCAAATAATTATCTTAGTAATTAGAATTATTGGAATATTTCAGTCAATGACAGATAATAACTTTTTAAGTTTCAGAGAAGGCCCCCACCCCCCATTCCTCAAGAAGAGGATGAGGAAGAAGAAGAAGAAGAAGAAGAAGTGGCAATTGCCATGTATGATTTTGAGCCCACGGAGCTTCATGATTTGAGATTAGAAAAGGGTCAAGAATATATCATAATGGAAAAAAATGACATCCACTGGTGGAAAGCAAAAGATAAATATGGGTAAGGAATGCAATTATCTGGTTTAATTTTAAGCATAGGCAGAAATAGTTGCAGACATCCCAACACCCATGGAACATTCTGGATACCGGCAGCTTGCCGATATCCCAGCACCCATGGAACATTCTGGATACCGGCAGCTTGCAGACATCCCAGCACCCATGGAACATTCTGGATACTGGCACCTACAACAGGCCTAAACCAGGGGTGGGCAACCTTGGCTCTTTTATGACTCGTGGACTTCAACTCCCAGAATTCCTGAGCCAGCCATGCTGAGGGGAAAGGGAGAGGTTTCCAAGCTGAGCCATGCTGGCTCAGGAATTCTGGGAGTTGAAGTCCACGAGTCATAGAAGAAGCAAGGTTGCCTACCCCTAACACATTGCGATCGTCTTTGTTGATAGTTTATTGTGGTTTCCATACCTCTGTAGTGTGCTTTAGAAAGATTAAAAGAGAAATGGGTTTTTGACAGAGGTGGGTAAATTGTTGTATTTTAAAATAAGTAGGACAAAGGTGGGTGAGGTTGCTTTTGCTAGACTGGTTTGAACTGTGCATCTTCAGGGTTTAAGAATAGCCACTGAAAGGGTGGCTTATAGGCACACCTATAGATTGAATTGTGGATAATATTCACAGACAGCTTATTTATTTCAAGAGGATGTAAAATCAATTTTAATAATAAGAACTAATTGCAACTGGTCTCGACTTACAGCAGTTCATTTAGTGACTGTTTGAAGTTACAGTGGTACTGAAAAAAGGGACGCATGACCATTTTTCGCACTCACAGCCATTTCAGCATCCCCACGGTCAGGTGCTCAAAATTCAGGCGCTTGGCAATCGACTCATATTTTATGACCGTTGCAGTGTCCCGGGAGTCATGTGATCATCTTTTATGACCTTCTGACGAGCAAAGTCAATGGGGAAGGCAGATTCACTTAACAAACCTGTTACTACCTTCACAGCTGCAGGGATTCACAACACCTGTAGCAAGAAAGGTCGTAAAACGGGGCAAAAGTCAATGAAAATTTCACTTAACAGAAAATTTGGGCTCAATTGTGGTCGTAAGTCGAGGACTGCCTGTAGTGTTCTGGCTAATTGGGGTTGGATCAAGTTGAGATCTCTGCTCTGCTGCCAGTATCCAGAATGTTCCATGGGTGCTGGGATGTCTGCAAGCTGCCGGTATCCAGAATGTTCCATGGGTGCTGGGATGTCTGCAAGCTGCCGGTATCCAGAATGTTCCATGGGTGCTGGGATGTCGGCAAGCTGCCAGTATCCAGAATGTTCCATGGATGCTGGGATGTCTGCAAACAGCATTACATAGTAACTATAGATTCCCCAAATTAAGTAAAAAAAAGAAAAAGAAAAAATGTCTTATGTGAGACAAGAGGTCAGGTAGTATATTACAGAATTTCAGAAAAAAAATGCAAGTTCTTGTTCTTGGGGCTGATAATACTGAAATCTTATTTTGGGGGTGGTTCAGGAGAGAATGAGAGACAGAGAGAGAGAGAGAGAGAGAGAGAGAGAGAGAGAGAGAGAGAGAGAGAGAGAGAGAGAGAGAGAGAGAGATATCACATGACCCCGGGACACTACAACCATCATAAATATGAGTCAGTTGCCAAGCGTCTGAATTTTGGTCATGTTTTCCCCTCATGTGACCATGGTGAAGGTTCAATGGTCATAACTGTGAATTTCGAACTGTTGTAAGTCACCTGTATTGTTCCTTTTTATCATTCTAGAAACCAAGGATATATTCCAAGCAATTACGTAACAGGAAAGAAGTCCAACAGTCTGGAGCAGTATGAGTAAGTCAATTTTTATATATAGCAAATGTGATTTTATGTATTTTGACCATTTCATGGGAAATAGCTTTGAGACTCTGCATCTCCAGAAAGATGCTTAAAGAGTCATTCCTGGGGCTCCATATTATGCTTCAGCAGACAGTAGAACCCGTCGTTCTTAACATAGCAGCCAAATTGTCTCAAGGAATTGGTCATAGCCAAGTATAAACTGTCCCATTCAGATTCAGCAGTAAGTTGCCTTTTGAACTGCCTGATTAAAATGAATTTTATTTTATTTCATGTACTCTTACAGTTTGGCTTTATCATAAATGGTTTTATTGACTGTTTTTATTAAATATTGAAGCAAATTGAAGCAAAAGACAGAGGACATGATGGAGGTGTATATATACATACACATATATTAAGTGTCTAATGGAACACCCGGTCTACCTTTTTCAGGCAAGTTTTTGCCTTTTTCAGCTCCAATCTAGGAGCTATCCCAGGCAGTAGTCGCTACTGCGAGAAACCATTTCTATGTTAAATTTGGATTTTTGCCAAATCTTTTTGCCAACCTGTGGCCTAGAGGTTAACACAGTTGCCTAACATGCAAGTGGCCCATGTTCGAATCTCAGAAGGGTATGGCTAGCTGATGAGAGCTAAATAGCTCGAAATAGCTATACTAGTCTCCCTTTAACTCTTTGTTGGCAAAAATCCAAATTTAACACATACACATATACATACGCATACACATACACACACACACACACACGGTGTAGATAAATTGGACAGGGAGAAGCTATTTTCCCCTTCCCCAAAAAATAATAGAACTAGAGGTCAAATTGAATCCTAGAAAGATCACAAGAAACAAAAGGATTTTGAAAAAAATGAAAATGCATAATTTGGAATTTGTTTCCATGAGATATGATTCTGGTTACCACTTGGGCTGGCTTCAAAAAAAGAGTTGGATGGAAATCATGGGGATATATTTTGGAACATAGGCGTCAGATCCACACAGTGTTCCAGCTTGAATGCAAAAAAAAAAGTGCTTTGAAGTATGCAGAAAATAAATGTTGCATCCGCCCAGAACTCTTTAAAGCAGCTACTTTTTTCCTGAAACTGTGATTATCTTCTGCAGCTGCCTCAAGGGAAGAAATGCATTTGGAGGTGCAGACAGGTGCTTTGAAAAATGTATTTTGCCTTAAAGCCCTACAAAATGGTAGCATTTATATATAATATGCTAAACTTTTACTGGTTTCCTCTTTAGATGGTACTGCAGAAATCTGAACAGAAGTCAGGCAGAGCAACTTCTCAGAAATGAGGTGGGCTTAACATTATTTTGATAAAACAAAAAGAAAAAAAAAAGAATGACACATAGGTGTATACTATAGGTCAGGGCTTTTCAATCAGTTGTACGGGTACCACCTGTGGTACATTGGCACCTGGCAGGTGGTACGCGACCATCCTAGAAAAGTGGTAGCAGGAGAGGGGAATGAGCTGAACTGGTGGCAGCAGCGCACAAGCCTGAGCGAGAGACCGCTGGAGCTGCAGGGCTGTCAGCGCTCAGCGGAAACGCCAGGATCAGTGCCGCTTTCCAGCTGATTGGCGCTTCTTCGGGGCTGTCAGGGCTCAGTGGAAGCACCAGGATCAGCGCCAGGCTCCAGCTGGAGCTCGGCGCTGATCCTGGTGCTTCTGCTGAGCCCAGAAGAAGCACCGATCAGCTGGAATGTTGCAGCCTCTCCAGGGTCTTGTGATTTACATTCAGATGCCTGGCAACTGATTCATATTTATGATGGTCACAGTGTCCCAGGGTCATGTGAAGTGACCAAAACCTGCTGCAACCATCCAGTAGACGGGGGAATAAAAACCACATACACCCCACGTCACCCCCGCTGCCAATCTTCAACAGAAATGCTCACAATGAAAACCCCGGACAGGAGGAAGAGCGTTGCCGGGTGGGCAGGCAGGTGTCTTGCTCCGTTGTGGCTTGGGGGGCACTTTTTCAGTGCCATTGTAACTTCGAACAGTCACTAAGCGAACTGTTGTAAGTTGAGGACTACCTGTACTTTATTACTTTTTTCTCTTTTTGCGGGGGTCATCAAGTTTTTGACACCTTGCTAGGCGACTGGTGGCACTCGGATGTTGCCCTATCCTAAAAGTGGTACAATGGGTGAAAAGGTTGAAAAGCCCTGTTCTAATGCTTCTAAGAGAGGTGCTTTGTTCCTGGTAGCAATTTTTTTTGGGGGGGTGGATGGGTGTGGGGGAAGCCCCTTGTTAATGCAGGGTTAGCATTTATTCTGGTTGCAGTCCCTTGCAGTCGAAACGCCACATAAGTTTCATAAGTAAATTGTGAATCTTGCAAATCGGTCAACAAAGAATTCTGGTTGGTTTATAGTAAAGGTTTCATTTCTTTTTCTTGGATTTTAGGATAAAGAAGGAGGGTTTATGGTGAGGGACTCCAGTCAACCAGGTTTATATACAGTATCGCTGTATGCAAAATTTGGAGGGTAAGTTTCTGAACCCCGTGATGACAGCTAGTTCTCCCTTGCACATTAAAAAAAAATTCTTGTATGCTTACAGTGGTCTTAAGTGTGAAAAAAAATGGTCATAAATCACTTTTTGCAGTGCTGTTGTAACTTTGAACGGTCGCTAAACAAACTCTTATAAGTCGAGGATTACCTCTATTCCTTAATGTTCTCATCTTGTCCTTAAAAAATATATGTGTAATCGAAGAATCAAAGAGAATGATGGGCCTAGTTCTCAAAGAGATATTATACCTGCCACTTAATGCTGGCAGCAAATATTAAATCTTGCTTTGATCCTCTTTGCTGGTTTCAGAAATCTTGTCAGCATTCAAAAGTCTGGACTCTTGATTATGTCCCAGTGAATTAATGGAGCATGTTTCTGAGTTGATTTGGANTTTTATTTATTTTATTTTATTTTATTTTATTTTATTTTATTTTATTTTATTTTATTTTATTTTATTTTATTTTATTTTATTTTATTTTATTTTATTATTTTATTTTATTTTATTCTATTCATTTCATTTCATTTTATTATTTTAGCCCATCCTACTGAAAGTGACTCTGGCTGGTATAGAATAAAGCTAAAACGGTAGATAAATACACAAAATCACTTATCGTAATTATTATAAAAACATTTTAAACCTATAAAAACAGAACAAAACAAAGAAATTACAGACAAAAGGATGTTAATCATAATGGGGCCAACTCACAAGTTCACCATTCATCTTCCATAAACTGCTAAAAACTGAATTGTTTTCAGAGATGATTGAGACCTTACTTGATTGAGATTGAGAGGTTACTTGATTGATAAAGATTGTTATTTCTTGTTTTGATTGACTGCTTTTAGGTAATTACTGTGGATATTTTATTGCATGGTGTGAACTGCAGAAAGTCTTGTTGACTATGGCAGGCAGAAATTGGATGGATGGATAGATATATAGATAGACAGATAAATAGATATGAAAGAGAGAGGCTCATATTTAACTTTTCTCTTCATAAACCTGGGAATTTTAAGGAACAGCTACTTGTTTCAGCCAATTTATGTGTGCCAAAGAACAAAAATGACGCTAACAGACTTGTTTCATTGATATGTTCATTTTCTTGACATCCAGTCACCATTTTTCAAAAACCTGAATTAAATACATAGTCCTGTGATGTTTATTTGCTGCATCAAACTACTTAATTTGGAGTCACTTCAGCAGAGAAAATATTAAAAGTTTTTTCTTCTCCTCATTACTGTCTCCCTGTAGTTTCTACTCCCTAATGAGTTCTCCACCATTCTCCTCCAGGCTGTCTGACTGGGAATTAAACTTCACAGAGTAAATTTGCATGTGTGTTTGTAGAGTCCCACATTCCACCTTCTTGCATGCTTTTTCTCATTCATTCATGCCAGCTCCAGAAAAACAAGTTTAGGAACTAGCAGTAACATGTAGTTACACCCTAATAATTGAGCACCCTGAGATGGACAAACCTCTAACTATGATACCTGTACTAGTCACCATTACTCACAGGCATATAATATAGAGCAGTAAGTTTCACGCAGGGATAGACTGAACTAAATGCAAGATTAATAATCAGCTTCTTCAACCCATAACATGCAATATTGGTATGGTCTCATTGTCTCTAATGAGGATATCAGTCCGCCCTCCCCATTTCCCCCAAAATGAATGAAATTTGTATTCCATTCTTACAGGATAAAGACTACCAAACTGCTTGCAAAGAAATTTAGGGTTTTTTTCTTTTTGCCATGTGACTTTTAAATTGCTGATACAAATAACATGTGTGCATATGTATGTAATAGCAATAGCACTTAGACTTATATACCACTTCAAGTGTTTTGCAGCCCTCTCTAAGCGGTTTACAGGGTCAGCCTCTTGCCTCCAACAATCTGGGTCCTCATTTTACCAACCTCGGAAGGATGGAAGACTGAGTTAACCTTGAGCCGGTCAGGATCGAACTGCTGGCGGTTGGCAGTCAGCAGAATTAGCCTGCAATACTGCATTCTAACCACTGCGCCACCACAGCTGTCTATATCTATCTATCTATTTATAATGTTATATATCTCTATATAATAGATAAATAACAAATCTGACTGAAGTTTTCAAGCCTGCCTTTCCGAGAATATGAGCTACTAAATTCCAGGCAATATATTTGGATTATTTTTGTCCCAGGGATTCTTTAGAGAAAAGGAGATTTGATTGTTTTTCATACATGTTTGGGGCATGTTGGCATCGTGGAAGGATGAATAAATAAATAACCTTCTTAGTGTTGGAGAGATAATAATAATTAAAGCTAGTGTGCTTTTCTTTTTGTTTTCTGTTCAAGTAACACCTGTATATTTTCAGAACTTTGTATTTGGTAGTAAAATGGAGGATTCTAGATCCAGGATTAATTTGCAGCCTTAGTTTTTATACTTTTAGCAGTTTCCTTCATCATAAACCCAAGCTCATTTTTAATTTTTTATTTAAATATATCTGTGTCCGGATTGTTAAATTTGCTCATGGTCCATTCAACAAACAAATAGAATGACAAATTTAGATGTACTTGTCTATGTTGCTTGCGTGCATTTTAATTGCCCTCCTAGAGTATAATTTTGTGTCAAGTATTTTATTCTGCTTCACTGAGCTGGAAAATAGAAGCATCCCAAATAATTATCTTAGTAATTAGAATTATTGGAATATTTCAGTCAATGACAGATAATAACTTTTTAAGTTTCAGAGAAGGCCCCCACCCCCCATTCCTCAAGAAGAGGATGAGGAAGAAGAAGAAGAAGAAGAAGTGGCAATTGCCATGTATGATTTTGAGCCCACGGAGCTTCATGATTTGAGATTAGAAAGGGGTCAAGAATATATCATAATCGAAAAAAATGACATCCACTGGTGGAAAGCAAAAGATAAATATGGGTAAGGAATGCAATTATCTGGTTTAATTTTAAGCATAGGCAGAAATAGTTGCAGACATCCCAACACCCATGGAACATTCTGGATACCGGCAGCTTGCCGATATCCCAGCACCCATGGAACATTCTGGATACCGGCAGCTTGCAGACATCCCAGCACCCATGGAACATTCTGGATACTGGCAGCTTGCAGACATCCCAGCACTCATGGAACATTCTGGATACTGGCACCTACAACAGGCCTAAACCAGGGGTGGGCAACCTTGGCTCTTTTATGACTCGTGGACTTCAACTCCCAGAATTCCTGAGCCAGCCATACTGAGGGGAAAGGGAGAGGTTTCCAAGCTGAGCCATGCTGGCTCAGGAATTCTGGGAGTTGAAGTCCACGAGTCATAAAAGAGCCAAGGTTGCCTACCCCTAACGCATTGCGATCGTCTTTGCTGATATTTTATTATGGTTTTCATACCTCTGTAGTGTGCTTTAGAAAGATTAAAAGAGAAATGGGTTTTTGACAGAGGTGGGTAAATTGTTGTATTTTAAAATAAGTAGGACAAAAGTGGGCGAGGCTGCTTTTGCTAGACTGGTTTGAACTGTGCATCTTCAGGCTTTAAGATTAGCCACTGAAAGGGTGGCTTATAGGCACACCTATAGATTGAATTGTGGATAATATTCACAGACAGCTTATTTATTTCAAGAGCATGTAAAATCAATTTGAATAATAAGAACTAACTGCAACTGGTCTCGACTTACAACAGTTCATTTAATGACTGAAGTTACAGTGGTACTGAAAAAAGGGACGCATGACCATTTTTCGCACTCTCAGCCATTTCAGCATCCCCCATGGTCAGGTGCTCAAAATTCAGGCGCTTGGCAATCGACTCATATTTTATGACCGTTGCAGTGTCCCGGGAGTCATGTGATCATCTTTTATGACCTTCTGATGAGCAAAGTCAATGGGGAAGGCAGATTCACTTAACAAACCTGTTACTACCTTCACAGCTGCAGGGATTCACAACACCTGTAGCAAGAAAGGTCGTAAAACGGGGCAAAAGTCAATGAAAATTTCACTTAACAGAAAATTTGGGCTCAATTGTGGTCGTAAGTCGAGGACTGCCTGTAGTGTTCTGGCTAATTGGGGTTGGATCAAGTTGAGATCTCTGCTCTGCTGCCAGTATCCAGAATGTTCCATGGGTGCTGGGATGTCTGCAAGCTGTCGGTATCCAGAATGTTCCATGGGTGCTGGGATGTCTGCAAGCTGCCGGTATCCAGAATGTTCCATGGGTGCTGGGATGTCGGCAAGCTGCCAGTATCCAGAATGTTCCATGGATGCTGGGATGTCTGCAAACAGCATTACATAGTAACTATAGATTCCCCAAATTAAGTAAAAAAAAGAAAAAGAAAAAATGTCTTATGTGAGACAAGAGGTCAGGTAGTATATTACAGAATTTCAGAAAAAAAATGCAAGTTCTTGTTCTTGGGGCTGATAATACTGAAATCTTATTTTGGGGGTGGTTCAGGAGAGAATGAGAGACGAGAGAGAGAGAGAGAGAGAGAGAGAGAGAGAGAGAGATCACATGACCCCGGGACACTACAACCGTCATAAATATGAGTCAGTTGCCAAGCGTCTGAATTTTGGTCATGTTTTCCCCTCATGTGACCATGGTGAAGGTGCAATGGTCATAACTGTGAATTTCGAACTGTTGTAAGTCAATGACTACCTGTATTGTTCCTTTTTATCATTCTAGAAACCAAGGATATATTCCAAGCAATTACGTAACAGGAAAGAAGTCCAACAGTCTGGAGCAGTATGAGTAAGTCAATTTTTATATATAGCAAATGTGATTTTATGTATTTTGACCATTTCATGGGAAATAGCTTTGAGACTCTGCATCTCCAGAAAGATGCTTAAAGAGTCATTCCTGGGGCTCCATATTATGCTTCAGCAGACAGTAGAACCCGTCGTTCTTAACATAGTAGCCAAATTGTCTCAAGGAATTGGTCATAGCCAAGTATAAACTGTCCCATTCAGATTCAGCAGTAAGTTGCCTTTTGAACTGCCTGATTAAAATGAATTTTATTTTATTTCATGTACTCTTACAGTTTGGCTTTATCATAAATGGTTTTATTGACTGTTTTTATTCAATATTGAAGCAAATTGAAGCAAAAGACAGAGGACATGATGGAGGTGTATATATACATACACATATATTAAGTATCAAATGGAACACCCAGTCTACCTTTTTCAGGCAAGTTTTTGCCTTTTTCAGCTCCAATCTAGGAGCTATCCCAGGCAGTAGTCGCTACTGCGACAAACCATTTCTATGTTAAATTTGGATTTTTGCCAAATTTTTTTGCCAACCTGTGGCCTAGAGGTTAACACAGTTGCCTAACATGCAAGTGGCCCATGTTCGAATCTCAGAAGGGTATGGCTAGCTGACGAGAGCTAAATAGCTCGAAATAGCTATACTAGTCTCCCTTTAACTCTTTGTTGGCAAAAATCCAAATTTAACACATACACATATACATACGCATACACATACACACACACACACACACACACGGTGTAGATAAATTGGACAGGGAGAAGCTATTTTCCCCTTCCCCAAAAAATAATAGAACCAGAGGTCAAATTGAATCCTAGAAAGATCACAAGAAACAAAAGGATTTTGAAAAAAATGAAAATGCATAATTTGGAATTTGTTTCCATGAGATATGATTCTGGTTACCACTTGGGCTGGCTTCAGAAAAAGAGTTGGATGGAAATCATGGGGATATATTTTGGAACATAGGCGTCAGATCCACACAGTGTTCCAGCTTGAATGCAAAAAAAAAAAAAAAGTGCTTTGAAGTATGCAGAAAATAAATGTTGCATCTGCCCAGAACTCTTTAAAGCAGCTACTTTTTTCCTGAAACTGTGATTATCTTCTGCAGCTGCCTCAAGGGAAGAAATGCATTTGGAGGTGCAGACAGGTGCTTTGAAAAATGTATTTTGCCTTAAAGCCCTACAAAATGGTAGCATTTATATATAATATGCTAAACTTTTACTGGTTTCCTCTTTAGATGGTACTGCAGAAATCTGAACAGAAGTCAGGCAGAGCAACTTCTCAGAAATGAGGTGGGCTTAACATTATTTTGATAAAACAAAAAGAAAAAAAAAGAATGACACATAGGTGTATACTATAGATCAGGACTTTTCAACCAGTGGTACGGGTACCACCTGTGGTACATGGGCACCTGGCAGGTGGTACGCGACCATCCTAGAAAAGTAGCGGGGGAGGGGAATGAGCTGAACCGGTGGCAGCACCGCACAAGCCTGAGCGAGAGACCGCTGGAGCTGCAGGGCTGTCAGGGCTCAGCAGAAGCACCAGGATCAGTGCCGCTTTCCAGCTCATTGGCGCTTCTTCAGGGCTGTCAGGGCTCAGTGGAAGCGCCAGGCTCAGCGCCAGGCTCCAGCTGGAGCTCAGCGCTGATCCTGGCGCTTCTGCTGAGCCCTGAAGAAGCACCAATCAGCTGGAATGTTGCAGCATCTCCAGGGTCTTGTGATTTACATTCAGATGCGTGGCAACTGATTCATATTTATGACGGTCACAGTGTCCCAGGGTCATGTGAAGTGACCAAAACCTGCTGCAACCAACCAGCAGACGGGGGGAATAAAAACCAAACACCCCCCCCACCCCACCTCCACTGCCAATCCTCAACAGAAATGCTCTCAACAATGAAAACCTCGGACAGGAGGAAGAGCGCCGCTGGGTGGGCAGGCAGGTGTCTTGCTCCGTTGTGGCTTGGGGGGCACTTTTTCAGTGCCATTGTAACTTCGAACAGTCACTAAGCGAACTGTTGTAAGTTGAGGACTACCTGTACTTTATTACTTTTTTCTCTTTTTTGGGGGGTCATCAAGTTTTTGACACCTTGCTAGGCGACTGGTGGCACTCGGATGTTGCCCTATCCTAAAAGTGGTACAATGGGTGAAAAGGTTGAAAAGCCCTGTTCTAATGCTTCTAAAAGAGGTGCTTTGTTCCTGGTAGCAATTTTTTTTTGGGGGGTGGATGGGTGTGGGGGAAGCCCCTTGTTAATGCAGGGTTAGCATTTATTCTGGTTGCAGTCCCTTGCAGTCGAAACGCCACATAAGTTTCATAAGTAAATTGTGAATCTTGCAAATCGGTCAACAAAGAATTCTGGTTGGTTTATAATAAAGGTTTCATTTCTTTTTCTCGGATTTTAGGATAAAGAAGGAGGGTTTATGGTGAGGGACTCCAGTCAACCAGGTTTATATACAGTATCGCTGTATGCAAAATTTGGAGGGTAAGTTTCTGAACCCCGTGATGACAGCTAGTTCTCCCTTGCACATTAAAAAAAATTCTTATATGCTTACAGTGGTCTTAAGTGTGAAAAAAATGGTCATAAATCACTTTTTGCAGTGCTGTTGTAACTTTGAACGGTCGCTAAACAAACTTACAAGTCGAGGATTACCTCTATTCCTTAATGTTCTCATCTTGTCCTTAAAAAAAATGTGTGTAATCGAAGAATCAAAGAGAATGATGGGCCTAGTTCTCAAAGAGATATTATACCTGCCACTTAATGCTGGCAGCAAATATTAAATCTTGCTTTGATCCTCTTTGCTGGTTTCAGAAATCTTGTCAGCATTCAAAAGTCTGGACTCTTGATTATGTCCCAGTGAATTAATGGAGCATGTTTCTGAGTTGATTTGGA
>NW_015390505.1:36569-69134 GCF_001527695.2 Protobothrops mucrosquamatus | reverse complement strand
ATAATAATAATAATAATAATAATAATAATAATAATAATAATAATAATAATAATAATAATAGTAATAAAAAAGTTGGAAGGGACCTTGGAGGTCATCTAGTCCAACCTCCTGCTCAGGCAGGAAACCCTATACCATTTCACATTTCTTGTAGTTAAGACCACTGAAGGGCAAACTATTATAGATCAGTGGCTCCCAACCTTTTTGGCATCTGGGACTGATTCCATGAAGAGACATTCTATGGAAGGGGCATGGTTTTGTGTGCTGGCTGCATCCTGCACATGCACGGATGGGGCTTCGCTCGTTTGCGTGGCCCAGTTTCGGGCGCACCACAGGACCGTTGCCGGTCCACGCCCCGGAGGTAGGGATACCTGTTATAAATCTCTAAAATTAAATAAAATATTTTGTTAGTTAGATAACAGCATAAGTTTATTCAGCGAAACGTTTTCAGTGAAAATCTTTTAATTTCTACATTGTTGTGTTTTTTTTAGAGAAGGGCTATCTGGCATAAGACACTACCATATAAAAGAAACAATGACATCACAAAAGCAGTATTATTTGGCAGAAAAGCATCTGTTTGACTCCATTCCAGAGTTAATTGACTATCATAAACACAACGCTGCAGGTAAATGACTTTGAGTTTTCTGTCGTTTAATTTGTACTTTTTAACTCCAAACTATTAAATTTCAAGGTCTTTTGAAGATGCTTAATGGTTTTAATATGATTCAAGAAAATACATTATTCAAATAAGCTCTACCTCACCCGTGCTTCTGTCCTATGCGATGCTTAGAAATTCCAAATTTTTATAGAAAACTATTTAATTCATCCTTGCAGGCTGAATTAGAATAATTCTAATTTTCTAAGATGCTGATAGCTATAAATTCTTATACTGAAATGTTTCTGAAAGCTATCAAGAAAATGCTTAGTATGCTTAAAGTTATTTTGTAGTCTATATGAATGATGCTAGAAGAAAATAACATAATTAACGTTAAAACACCAGAAAGTATTGTTTGTCTTTCTTAATTTCCAAAGTCACTTATTCACCATATGAATTTTCTGTGAATCTTAGGGCTTGTAACGAGGCTACGATATCCAGTGACTCCAAAAGTGAAACCTTCACCAACTACTGCTGGATTCAGCTATGGTACATTTGTGTTTCTGTATGAAAATATGACTGATTTTGTAGATGAACAAAGAACTGAAATATATTTATTTCCTCTCAACTTTCTAATGAGTCGGTTGATGTCAATTTTGCAGAAAATCTTACCAACTATAGCAGTGGTGGCGAACCTATGGCACGGGTGCCAGAGGCGACACTCAGAGCCCGGTCTGTGGGCACGTGCGCCGTCGCCCCAGTCCTAGGCCTTCAGCTGGGTTTTATAAAACCTTTTCGCTTTAGGCCTCCGCCGCCGTGTAAAAAAAAAAAAAAGGTTCAATCAGTCAATTTCAACTTCTCGTGGGAAAAAAAAAGATCTTGCAAAGTTGAAATTGATTGATTGAACTTTTTAGTCCCACCCAGTCTGCCATTACCACCGCAGCCACACCCACCCAATGGGCCACACCCACCCAATGGGCCACACCCACCCGGCACCCGACGATGCATAAGTGGGTTTTGGGTTGCAGTTTGGGCACTCGGTCTGTAAAAGGTTCGCCATCACTGACCTATAGCCTTACTAATATATATATTAATATATATATTAATGCATTTTTAGTATACAGGTAGTCCTCAACTTATGACCAGAATTAAGCCCAAAATGTATGTTGCTAAATGAAAAATTTGTTAAGTGAGTTTTGCCCCATTTTTACGACTTTTCTTGCCCCATTTGTTCAATGGACTGCTGCTTTTGTTAAGTTAATAAGACGGTTGTTAAAGTGGATCAAGCTTCCCCGGTTGACTTTCCTTGACAGAAGATCGCAAAAAGGGATCACGTAACCCCGGCATACTGCGACCGTCATAAATATGAGTCAGTTGCCAAGCCTCTGAATGTAAATCACATGACCTTGGGAATGCAGCAACAATCATAAGTGTGAAAAAGGTCCTAAGTCACTTTTTTTCAGTGTCGTTGTAACTTCAAACGGTCACTAAACAAACTGTTATAAGTTGAGGACTACCAGTACTTTACCAAATAGTACAATCCATGTTAGTTATGCAAGTATATGGGCCTTCCCCTTCCCTTTCCCTTCCTTCCTTTTCCCTTTCCCCTTCCCCTTCCCCTTCCCTTCCCTTCCCTTCCCCTTCACTGGAAGTTTTTAAAAAGAGACTGGACAATTACCTGTCTGAGATGGTATAGGTCTTCCTGCTGGAGCAGGGAGAGGGACTAGAAGACCTCCAAGGTCCCTTCCAATTCTACTCTACTCTACACTAGACTACACTACACTACACTCTACACTCTACACTCTACACTCTACACTCTACTCTACTCTACTCTACTCTACTCTACTCTACTCTACTCTACTCTACTCTACTCTACTCTACTCTATTCTATTCTATGCTTTGTGGTATCCGAAGCAGAACACCCAGATTCAGCCAGAGTTTCATTCCATACAGCATTAACCTTAAGCTTCCCCCTTCCGTTATATATATTCAAGATGGACAGTATTTAATATTTATTTGCTACGTATATGTAGGGATGTGGGTCTATACATATGTTGTTCATAGCATGTTTAGGTGTGTGTCATGTATATGTTTCACTTTGAGAGCGGGCAACTAAATTTCATTTTTGATGTGTGCCATTGTGCCCACAGTATAAAAATGACAATAAAGGTTATCTTATCTTATCTTATCTTATCTTATCTTATCTTATCTTATCTTATCTTATCCTATCCTATCCTATCCTATCCTATCCTATCCTATCCTATCCTATCCTATCTTATCTTATCTTATCTTATCCTATCCTATCTTATCTTATCCTATCCTATCCTATCCTATCCTATCCTATCCTATCCTATCCTATCCTATTCCTCCTGGCCTGTTCTATAAAATGCTCTATCCAGTCATCCATTAACCACCTTAATAATTGTTCTGTTTGTACACAATCATGCTAGCTGAGTCAAAATCCATTATCCTCGTCCACTTTTGCCGAGAAGGTATCTAGTATCTCAAGTCTTTACATAGGTAAAGATTGGCAGGTTTTCATAATATTATTAGGCCCCAGAGTCAGGAAGTCAGCAGTCAGCGTGCTTTGATCCCCGCAAACGATACGTTTTTGAGAAGTATCTTGAGTTGCTGCCAAGTCTTGAGAAAATTTGATGGAGACCTTTGTTTTTTCAGCCACTGTTTCTCTCTGGTTCTTATTCTGGGAATACTAGCCATGCAAGGTGAAAGTCCCTTCCCACAATATGCATTTCTGCCGAGGGACAAAAGATTATTTCTTGGAAAAAAATGACAACCTTGAGAATCTTCAAGAGTCCTCTGGTTTGAATCTTCAGAAGTTTTTTGGAGCTTGAAAGAAAGACGAAATAAGAAAAAGAGCCTTGTGGCAAAGAATACTGACAATAAAAATTGTCTTCCCGTTTGCCTCGGAGGTTCATCCTCATGTCACCTGTTCTTGTTTTTATAGAGAAATGGGAAATCAACCCTGCAGAACTCACCTTTATGCGAGAACTGGGGAGTGGTCTCTTTGGGGTGGTGCGACTCGGCAAATGGAGAGCCCAGTACAAAGTAGCTATCAAGGCTATCCGTGAAGGTGCCATGTATGAAGAGGACTTTATAGAAGAAGCTAAAGTGATGATGTAAGTAACTGGCAAAGGTGCTGGTTGTTATTTTAAGAAACTCTTGAAGAATCTGGCTGCAAAACGTCTTAAGAAATGTCTCCTGAACATCTTGAGATGCTCTGCTCTGTTTCCCTTTGTTTTAAAGACTTACACCTACTGTCTGAGTCAGAACATCAAAAGCCTGTTATACTTTTCTCCTTGTTTTGTTGACTTTGTTGTTGTTAGTTGCGAAGTCGTGTCCGACGCATCGCGACCCCATGGACAATGTTCCTCCAGGCCTTCCTGTCCTCTACCATCTTCTGGAGTCCCTTTAAGCTCATGCCTACTGCTTCAGGGACTCCATCCAGCCACCTCATTCTCTGTCGTCCCCTTCTTCTATTGCCCTCCATCTTTCCCAGCATCAGGCTCTTCTCCAGGGAGTCCTTCCTTCTCATTAGGTGGCCAAAGTATTTGAGTTTCAGCTTCAGGATCTGGCCTTCTAAAGAGCAGTCGGGGTTGACTGATGCACTGTAAATAAAAATCTGTTTTGGAAGTTTCAAATTTGCTAAACTCAAACCGTTGCCCCAGTCCTAGGCCTTCAGCTGGGTTTTATAAAACCTTTTCGCTTTAGGCCTCCGCGTGCAAAAAAAAAAAGGTTCAATCAGTCAATTTCAACTTCTCATGGGAAAAAAAAAAGATCTTGCAAAGTTGGAATTGATTGATTGAACTTTTTAGTCCCACCCAGTCTGCCATTACCACCACAGCCACGCCCACCCAAAGGGTCACGCCCAGCCAATGGGCCACACCCACCCGGCACTCGACGATGCATAAGTGGGTTTTGGGTTGCAGTTTGGGCACTCAGTCTCTAAAAGGTTCGCCATCACTGTTCTAGGTAAAGTTAACTTCATGAAGAAAATTAGGTCTATATTTCCATTTCTATTTCCCTATTGTTTCCTGTTTTACTCTTTCTTTCTTTAAACTACTTTCAGGAAGATGACCCATCCAAAATTGGTCCAGCTATATGGTGTTTGTACTCAGCAGAGACCTATCTACATAGTGACAGAATTCATGGAGCATGGCTGCCTTCTGAATTATCTTCGCCAGAGACGTGGACACTTCAATAAAGATAACCTGATGACTATGTGTCAGGATGTCTCTGAAGGAATGGAATATCTGGAGAGAAATAGCTTTATACACAGAGATTTGGTAAGTCAGGTGATGAGCATGTGTAAATTTGTTGCATTCTTAAAGCACAGAGTCTAAAGCAGGGGTAGGCAATCTTGGCACTTTTATGACTCGTGGACTTCAACTCCCAGAATTCCTGAGCCAGCCATGCTGAGGGGAAGGGAGAGGTTTTCAAGCTGAGCCATGCTGGCTCAGGAATCCTGGGAGTTGAAGTCCATGAGTCATAAAAGAGCCAAGGTTGCCTACCCCTGGTCTAAAGGAAGTGCTTCACTTCTGAATTTTTATAATGTTTCTGAAATGTTTTGACCAAAAGCAATGCAAAGTAGGATTCGTGTCCCTTTCAGACTTGCTAGGAGAAATTAAAGCTGGTGTTTTCTCCACCATGAATGACAAAGCGTGCTTGTCAAAAAAAGGTCACTTTTCCACACACGTTAACAGCCACTCGTGTCTTAATCTTCTTACAAGTGGATTACTTAACATGTTCTACATGAGGCAGCCCCTTGACGGCCCCCTGGAAGCTATCGCTGGAAAGTGACAGTGGGGCAGATAAACCTCAAACCTTTGATTTAAAAAATCAGTCTTGCCTTTGAACGTTTGAGAAGGGCACAGAGGATTTCCATCAATAGACTTTATGCTACATAGAAAGAGCATGTGATGACCCAGGGCACAGCACAGAGGTAATGCAGTCAGCTGGCAAGTCAAACAGTTCTTTTATTGCTCCAACTTTTCCCCAAAAGCTCCCACGTTTGCTGGCAAGCCTCCAACAAAAGAACACACACACACACCCTTTCAGCCGACTCTGGCTGAAAGGAGGTTCAAATGCAGTCTGCTTAGCATAAGAAAGTACTCAAGGCCATAGAGACAACAAGGAAGAAAACATAAACTTAACGAGTCTGTTTGAATCCTAGCTTGCCTGAGCAGTTTTCAAAAGAAAGAATCCGAAATACAGTCCGAGGTCTTTAAACATTCAAGTAACATGGTCAGTCAATCCAATAGTCCGAGTTTCCAGGTTTCCAAACAAAAGTCACAGAACAAGAGATCAGCAACAATACACAACACTCCAAGAATCAGCGTTTGTTCCTGACAGATGCCCCTCCCCACAGCATCTCCTTAAATCTCAATCTCCAGGTGTTCCTTGTGGAGAGGGGTGGGACGCTCTCCTCCTGAGTAGTTGAGCCTGCCTGTGTTGTTCCCTCCTTCTCTCCACTCTCCGTGCTCTAGGATCAGGTGGGGTGGCCCTTGCTCCTCGCCTGAACTCTGCCTCTCTTGTTCCTCCTGTCCCAATCCTGAAGGGCCCCGGCCTGCCTCGGCCTGCTCTTCCCCACATTCCTCTGAAGCCACAGACACCTCTCCCTCAGTCTCCATAGGGTCCCGTTCCAGCTCATTTTCCTCCGCAGATTCAGGCTCAAACGGAGGCATGACAGAGCACATGATCCATTCGGGAAGGGGGGACACTAAATATTAAAGTATCTAGAATGATCTTCAGGATGTTTTCCAGTAAACTTAGTTATTGCTTTTACTTTTCTCTTGGGGAGCAGCTTGCCTGAGAAGAACCACTAATCCGAAAAGAACCCATAATTCAAATGAGGCTGGAGACCCTTGGTTTGCATTACACTCAATTTGTATTTCTCAACCTTGGCAGCTTGAAGACGCGTGGGCTTCAATTCACAGAATTCCCTAGCCAGCCATGCTTTATTAGGGTGCTAGTGTGCTTTAGTTTGGCATGATTCTGTTGATGGTGAGAAACAATAAAGAAATCTGCTTTGAAGGCTTGCAACATATCTTTCTTGGGTTTTTTGAGCCTGATACCTGTACATTTGTGTAACTGTTAGAAGTTAAGCAGAAAGCAAATTACATCCAAGATATGCAATCGGTATCCAACTACTGTTTTACTTTTTTCTTCTTTTTCTAGGCTGCTAGAAACTGCTTAGTGAATGAGTCAGGAGTGGTGAAAGTGTCTGATTTTGGAATGACAAGGTACTAGTCCATCTCTACATCTTTTAAGTAGGCCTATTTTAAATTTACATTTGTACCTTCCAAAGTGGTAGAGCGGTGCCCGTGTTTTTAACTTAAAACAAACCCCAATAATGTGTAGCTTACATAACAAATTTAACTCATCTACCTCACATGCAAACAGCTGCCAACTGTTATCCAGAGTTGTTCAGAGTCAGTCTCTGTGTTAGGTCTGTCCTTAGTCCTTTTAAATAATATTTGTGAAATTTATCCATTACCGTTAGGCAGTGACATGGATATTGATTCCAGGTAGTCCTCAACTGATGATCACAATTGGGACTAATATTTCAGCTGATAAGCAATGTAGCGTATGACCAGATCCTATCTTACAACCCTGTTTACCATGGTCATTAAACAAATCATGCAGTAATGAAAGCAAACCATGCTACTATTAAGCAAATCTGGCTTCCCCCATTGGCTTTGCTTACCCGAAGGCATCTGGGAAGGTTGCCAATTGAGATCATGTGACTGCAAGGATTGTGCATAACTTTGAAGATGGGTCAAAGTCACTTTCTTCAGTGGCATCGTAATTTCGAACCATTGCTAAATCCCAAAAAGTAGAGAAGGGAATTAGAGGATTAGCCATTTTGGATCTAATTCTCACTAACAGAGATGAAATGATAGAAGGTGTTGAAGCCACAGGAACCTTGGGGGGAAGTGATCATGCAATATTGGAATTCAACATTATGGAAGCACAAGCAATAGAACACAGTCAAACTAAAGTCTTGGACTTTAAGAGAGCTAATTTCAATAAACTTAGAGAGGGCTTGAGAAGGATTCCATGGATGAGAATCCTCAAGGGGAAAACAACTCAAGAAGTTTGGGAAATTTTGAAAAGTGAGATAATAAAAGCCCAGTCTAGCACAATACCAACAAAGAGGAAAAATAACAGCTCTCAAAAGAGACCAACGTGGCTGCATAAAGAACTCTCTGATAAATTGAAAGATAAAAAAAAGACAAGTATAGAAAGTGGAAAGAGGGGCACATAACTAAGTCAGAATATCAGCAAATAGCCTGAGCCTGCAAAGATTATTATTATATTATAAATGGTCCTAATTCAAGGACTATCTGTGTCAGTTTCTTGTATAGTGCTACCATGGTACTTGGCACTAATTGGTTCCAGGAGGTGTGACAAGTACTAAAAAGGACAGGGCCCAAACAAACCCTGTGACTTACCACATGGCCCTTTGTTTCAGCCCAGAAGAACTTTCTGTCTGTCCTTTTTTTCCTATGTCTACAACCTTCCCAGCATGGCTGACTTTCTGTCTGCCCTCTATGGCCATCCCCTCCTTTTGCAGTGACCTTCTCAGCATGGCTGACTTTCTTTCTGCCCTCTATGGCAGGGGTGTCAAACTCTCCACATCATGTGACGTGGCGCGACGTATTGCAACTTTTCCCCCATTGCCGGAGCTGGGGTGGGCGCGATTTCGGCATGAGGCATCCGGCCCACGGGACAGCAGTTTGATACCCCTACTCTATGGCTATTCCTTCCTTTTGCAGTGACCTTCCCAGCATGGCCGGCTTCCTGACCTCCGCAGCTGTCCCCCTTTTTCTATCGTAGCGTGTCTAGTATTAAACAAATGCCAAGTACTGGGACAACATTTTCATTTCAAAACGTGTCGAGTACCAAATTTGATGAGTTTTGAAGCAATTGACTACTGAGGTTCCTCTGCAACTCATTTAAGTGGAAGGATTTTTCCCCTCTCCTTTTAGATATGTTCTGGATGATCAATACACCAGCTCTTCAGGTGCTAAATTTCCTGTGAAGTGGTGTCCCCCAGAAGTTTTCAATTATAGCCGATTCAGCAGCAAGTCTGACGTCTGGTCTTTTGGTAAGATGGTTTAACTTTTTTTATTTTTAATAAACTTAGGATTACTTTTTCAAACCTTCCATTAGCCTCTTCAAACAATCCGCCAAAGCAGTAAATATAATTAAGATAGAATGAAAAAAATGCTTCATGTTAATGTTACATAATAAAAAGTTCTAGGTAAAATACATACAGGGAATCTTGGATAAAATCTAGGTGTTGAGATTTCCAGACATTATTTCTTAAAGTGAAAATTAGAACTTAAAATTTAACTTTTAGAAGTTTCACATGTTGTATGTAATATGTTTTTAACTTGTGCTTTATTTCCTTCTAGTCGTTTCCAAATATATCACAGAACACGTGTTTCTGGTTAACTGTTCTGATTGTTTTATTTGTTTTATTTTTTCTACTTCACCCATCTCACCTAAGTCAGTTTGGGTGGTAATGTTTGCTCTCCATAGCGAGATGAGCAGCATACAAACTTAAATAGATAAGTAAATAAATTTTATATAATGACAGTCACTTGTTTTTATGGAGAACTTTTATTATACATCTATACTATTACTATACTATATATAGATCTATTACTATATAACAGTGATGGCGAACCTTTTAGAGACCAAGTGCCCAAAAAACCACCCCCTGTCACCGTTCCGCCTCCCATCCTGCCTGCTCCGCCCCGCCCGCCCCGTGCCCCGCCCACCCGCAGAGCCACGCACTGCCTCCATGGCCCGCCACAGCAGATTGCCCAGGCAGCCCTGCAGCGTCATGGCAGCCACGCCCTCCGCCCACACCCCGCAGCATCATCTGCATGCTATGGGGCGCAAGGATGGAGTCTTGTCCCTGCTGCCTGGCTATTTCCTTGGCTGTGTTGCTCTGTGCAGGCCGCGCCCGGGGCGATTGTCTTCCGGGGGGCTGCTGGTGAGGCGGGGGCCACAAGGGGAAGTGGGGCTGGGGTGACATTGTGCATGCCTACAGAGAGGGCTCCGAGTGCTGCCTCTGGCACGCGTGCCATAGGTTCGCCACTACTGCTATATAACCTTGTGCTATAAAGGTTTATTAATTTTGAAATGCTGGCTTTACACACACACACACACACACACACAAAGATTTTGTGGTGAAGATGTTTGTATGATAGGTTCTCAAATTTGACTGTACAGGTAGTCCTCCACTTACATTGAGCCCAAAATTTTCATTGCTAAGTCAGGCATTTGTTAAGTGAATTTTGCCCCATTTTACAACCCTTCTTACCACAGTTGTTAAGTTAGCAACACGGCTGTTAAGTGAATCTGGCTTCCCCATTGACTTTGCTTATCAGAAGGTCACAAAAGGGGATGACATGAACCCGGGACACTACAACTGTTGTAAATATGAGTCAGTTGCCAAGCATCTGAATTTTGATTACATGAGCATGAGGATGCGGCAACGGACGTAAGTGTGAAAAATGGTCTTAAGTCACTTTTTTCAGTGCCGTCGTAACTTTGAACGGTCACTAAAAGAACCGTGGTTAAGTCGAGGACTCCCTGTAGCATTATTTAGTGTGCTGCGCTTAGAAGAGCCGTGTGTGTTTTAAGATAATTCAGAAGAAGAGCTTCATGTTTCTGGGAACACATTTCTTTGCTACCTATTAAAGCAGCTACATTTGAAAAATGTGCTGCCTCTTAATAATCGCTTTAATGAGATGACTTCTGAAAGCAACCAGCTATTTCATCACAGCTTAACGGAACTCCTCTGAGAAGTCAGCTCATTCAATCAATTCGTTAAAACGGTAGCAACTTTTGTTTTAGGCCTCAGTAGTGTGAAAAAAGATGTCGCTGCTTTAATGAAGAGCTGAAGAGTGAGTATGAAGCAGCTCTTCTGAATCATTCTTGGTTCCTGTGTACTTCTTGGTGAATGTGGAGTTGTATTTTTTGGACTCGTTTCATAGGCATCAGTCTAATCATTCTATGGCTGATAAACTAAGTAATCTTAGAAGATTTAGGCAAGGTCAGGGGTAGGCAACCTTGGCTCTTTTATGACTCGTGGACTTCAACTCCCAGGATTCCTGAGCCAGCCACGCTGAGGGGAAAGGGAGAGGTTTCCAAGCTGAGCCATGCTGGCTCAGAAATTCTGGGAGTTGAAGTCCACGAGTCATAAAAGGGCCAAGGTTACCTACCCCTGGGCAAGGTGATTATTTACTTCATTAGGATTGATATTTCTATTAACCTGTTTGCATTTACCATCCTGGAGAAGAACCCAGAATGTTTGAATTGAAATTCAGTTCAGTTATTTATGTGAAGTTTGACTAATCTCTTCTCTGATTTTGCAGGAGTTCTCATGTGGGAAGTGTTCACAGAAGGGAAAATGCCCTTTGAGATGAACACAAACTATGAAGTGGTGACTATGATTACCCAAGGACACCGACTATTCCGACCCAAGTTAGCTTCTAAGAATATTTATGACTTGATGGTAAAGTGCTGGCATGAGGTATGCTATCTTGCATTTCACTTGCATTAATCCTATTACTGTATTCTGGTATAAAAAATGAGCCAAAGTAAAGAGGAATAGAATAACAGAGTTGGAAGGGACCTTGGAGATCTTCTAGTCTAACCCCCTGCTCAGGCAGGAAACCCCTATACCATTTCAGACAGATGGCTATCCAGTCTCTTCTTAAAAACTTCCAATGTTGGAGCATTCACAACATCTGCAGGCAAGTTGTTCCACTGATTAATTGTTCTAACTGTCAAGAAATTTCTTCTTAGTTCTAGGTTGCTTCTCTCCTTGATTAGTTTCCCTCCATTGCTTCTTGTCCTGCCTTCAGGTGCTTTGGAGAATAGCTTGACTCCCTCTTCTTTGGGGCAGCCCCTGAGATATTGGAACACTGCTATCATGTCCCCCCTCGTCCTTCTCTTCATTAAGCTAGACATACCCAATTCCAGCAACCGTTCCTTATATGTTTTAACCTCCAGTCCCCTAATCATCTTTGTTGCTCTTCTCTGCACTCTTTCTAGAGTCTCAACATCTTTTTTACATCGTGGTGACCAAAACTGGATGCAGTATTCCAAAGGCTAATCAATCAATCCATCCATCCATCCATCAATCAATCAATCAATCAATCAATCAATCAATCAATCAATCAATAATAATAATAACAAACCTCTCTAAACAATTTACAGAGTCAGCATGTTGCCCCGCACAATCTGGGTCCTCATATTACTGACCTCAGAAGGATGGAAGATTGAGTCAACCTTGATATAAAGAGAATTGAACTGCTGGCAAGTTGGCAGAATTAGCCTGCAATACTGCATTCTAACCACTGCGCCACTATGGCTCTTATAAAAACACCCAGGGGTGTTTTTTTGCTGGAAATAGCCCAAAGACGCGAGAAACCAGCAAGAAAACATTATAAATGTGACTGAAACGCTGCAACAGGCTATAAAAGTGAGCCAGTTACTAAGCACCCAAAAGGTAGTTATGTGACGGCAGGTGTATGTAAGTAGCTTTTGAAGGGTTGGTTGTAACTTTGAACCATTGCTAAGGGAGGACTCTTTGCATATTATGGGTCACAAAAGAAAAAATAAATATAAATTATTAGAGCCTTTTTAAAACTTTCCCATTTCTAGAAACCAGAAGGACGTCCTACGTTTCAGGATCTCCTGCATATGATTGAATGTATAGCTGAAGACTCTTCCTCCTGACTATAAGCTTGGCAGGCGCAAGAATTCACAATAAAGAAATACCATTTCAGAGATGCTGCTGGATCCTTCCCAGAGACACAATCCTGGATGCTGCTTAGAAAGACAAGGCAATTGTGGATATTGCTCCTGTGTCTGTGGAAGAAGTTTTATCAACACACTTAAAGTCCCTTTGGCTATTCAAACAATATTGTTATCAAGAGGACCCCAGTGTGGTTTACAGAGGGGGGTGGTGGAAATGGCCATTTGTAGCAGGATAAAACTACTGTACAGTATAACCCAAATTCAGCACAAGTTGACAATTCAGCTGTTGACTTGAAAGAACAATATTTAAAGTGATTATCGTTTATACTCTTGCCCATCGTTGAGCTCTCCAGAGGTGTTTGGCCACATCCCTTTCCAGCCAACACAGGTTGGTGTACACTGGGTTGGCCATGACTACTGGTGAATATAAAAGTGATAGGCGGTATGTGGAGAATTGAGGCTGTGAGTCTCCTACAGAACTTGTCTAAAGACCTCAGTAGCTTGTCAGGAAAATAGGGACAAAGAAGATTATTAGTACTGCACAAAAATATCAGGTCTCCTGGATTAGAAGCTGCTCAAAAACTCTGCCAGGCTCGAAACAGATGTTAGAAAGGACACAGGAATCTCAGAAGACCTTCCAGTACTTGGGACTTGTTTAAGCAGTTACTAAGTTAATGAAGAAAATTACCCTTTCAATTTGATCTGCTATATATCGTCCTTCACCAAAGAGTGATATTATTAAAGCCTCTTTAAAACTTTTCAATTTCTAGAAACCGGAAGGACTTTTATGAAACACGGCATTCATAATAAACGTATTCTAAATACCATTTATGTACTGTAAATATGCACTGCACATAGGTTTCCATATGAAGTGAGAATTTAGTATGTCCTACACTATTTAAAAGTACAACGTATTGACTCCTTTACTGTATGCTGCACGTTCAGTTTGGTGTTTAGCAAAAACAGAACAAGCTCCCAACTTTGTTACGAACTGGAGTGTTGTTTTTTTTTTAATCAGATTGTTATTTTGGTTTTACCAATTGCAAAACGTGCTGCACTGCCAGGGAAATAATGTATAGCAAAATGTGTCTTAATAAATATACTTCATATAATAAATATGAAGTTGTGATGAAAGGTTGAACTACTGATTTTCATTTTCAGGTGAGTGTGTGGGGCAAAACTAAAGATTCACATTCATTATTAAGATAGTTCCTAAATTATTCACTATGTCAGGGGTCCCCAACCCCCGGTCCGTGGACCGGTACCAGGCCGAGGCATGCCAGCAACCGGTCCACACAAACAAGCAAAGACCCATCCATGGGATGCAAAAAAAACCACGCATTCTCCAGTCTGTGGAAAATCCTTTCTCCATGGAACCGGTCTCTGGTGCCCAAAAGGTTGGGGACCTCTGGACTATGTCATAAATTACGACCATTCCAGAGTTCATCCTAAAGTTTCATGGGGACTTAATTTCTTGTGTCACGCAGTGCTTCAGAAGCATCCAAGCCATCTTAAATACAGTGCATTGCAGACCCAAAAAGCAAAATAGATATTTTGCTTTATCCTGAAAGTGTTCAAAATCAACAAAGGTTATTTTGCAGTTCTGTTTAGGGGAAAAAAATTACATAATCTTACATGTGTGTGGAGATTCTCAGTCATCCAGGTCATAGTTATCCCAAAGATGCTTTTTCACAAGGCAACTGGACTTTCTTATTTTTCTTTGAAGACATTTCTTCAACAGAAGGGGAAGGATCTGACAACATCTATCTCCAGTCTACAACATAGTCCTTTCAACAGGTTCCAAGAAGGCTCCACACCCATTTGTACTATTCAGGTGACCCTGAAGACACAGATAAGCCTCCAGGTAGCATTAACGACTCTCTAAAAGAATGTAAATGACCAGCTGTCTGCAGGAGTATAAATCTTTCCATTCCCCACCATCTAGTTATAGCTGAAGAAGCTTCTGGGATGAGAAGCGAAATGCCTTCAAAGAAAAACAAGAAAGTCCAGTTGATTTGTGAAAAAGCAACTTTGGGATACATAATCCTACCTACATGTAGATATTTCACCTAAACAATCCAGATTCTACTGCTAAGGAATCTGGATTTATGCCGCTTACATAAATCCAAGTTAATTACATTTGAAAAGAGGTTAAGTGCCAGGGGTAGCAGCTAAAGGATATTACCATTCCCAGCTGTTATTTAGCTACATCTAATAGTTAAGATTTCAGTAACCCCCTTGCCCCACATTTTTAAATATTAAAGCCGAGAATATATTCTTCGGAGGGAAATACTCTATTTACCACGTTACATAAAGACTTTCTGCAAAATTGCAGCACGTGTAGTCTTTGCTTCTAAGAATGGCACCACCACAGAAATTTGCCCTATGTTTTGTTAACATCTTAAAAATAAGGGATATTCCCAGAAATAGCTAAAATTTAGGGAGCATCATACAGAAGAAGGGTAAACTATCCTTTGGCTTAATTGTAAAAGTCTTCAACAGCAATCAATTCACGCTTTTGTCTGGGTTGTCTAAATATATATTTTCTTCATATAAATCTTATGTGGACCTATCTCAGTGGTAGGCAACTTTGGCTCTTTGATGACTTGTAGATTTCAGCTCCCAGAATTCCTGAGTCGGCATAACTGGTTCAGGAATTCTGGGTATTGAAGTCCATGAGTCATCAGAGCCAAGGTTGCCTACCCCTGACCTATCTCTATCTGAATCCCTAGGCCTAGGCCAGGGATAGGCAACCTTGGCTCTTTTATGACTTGTGGACTTCAACTCCCAGAATTCCTGAGCCAGCCATGCTAAGGGGAAAGGGAGAGGTTTCCAAGCTGAGCCATGCTGGCTCAGGAATTCTGGGAGTTGAAGTCCATGAGTCATAAAAGAGCCAAGGTTGCCTACCCCTGGCCTAGGCCATGGTTTTTCAAAGGTTTCTCCAGATTGATTAGGCTGATACAAAATATAAAAACTGGTTCACTGTCAGTAGAATATACACTTCAAAACATTTTTATTCATTTTTTTCAATATTATATCAAAAGCTCCAACGATTTTCCATTCAGAAAATTAAATATTAAATATTTTTAAATAGTTACAGCAAACTATATACAGATACAGAAAAGCATTTTTCCCCCCTGGATGGCACTTCACTGTCACTGCTCATGCTTCTCAGATGAGGCATACAGTTAAATGACCATTTAAAATAAAAATTACAATTTTGTATTTCCTTAACCGGTTCCTTATCATGGAACAGATGCCAATTCTTAATGAACCAATGTAATAAGAAAAATTCAGAGCTAAAAGACTGTATTATCCAAGTCCATACCTATCCATTACTGCGAGCTAAATATATAATTTGTTTATTTGTTTAATAAAACTTGTCCAGCTGTGTTAATATTAAATACTGAAGAGATAACTAAAAAAATCTCCACACAGCCAAGCCTATGTTTACAGATGGAATTCTATTTCGAAACCAAATTTATTGGCAGTGATAATTTTACTTCAGACATTAACTTGCAACCAAAGTCACTTTCCAGTTCACAAAATAACAAAGGACACCATGGATTTTTTTTTATAACAAAAATCTCAACACTGTATCATAATATACTTCTTTGTAAAAAGGAAGAGACTTTATCATTTGTGAGTATACATGTGGGTGTCTTAAAAGCTAACCTATCATCCTGAACAATTAAAAGCAACTGATGAGGAAAATAAAACTTAAAGGCTTTCCAGAAATGTTTAGTTGTACACCAACTTAACTCCTAGATTTCATGAGTTTGCTGTAAGGATTTCTTGGTCTGGAGTTAACTCGGTGCTAACTAGCATAGAAAGACCCTATTTTCATTTAATGTACTTCAGTAGACTTTAAACTTTGTTGCTGGAAGTTACACCTAAAAAAAAAAAGATAAGTGGTTCTTTTTGGATGTTTCCTACTTGGAAAACTAGAATAAATTCAAACTTCCAGTTTACTAACTTGCTGGTCATTAGAAAAAGTCCTGGTTTTCACAAAATATCTTCACTTAGCCCTTAGCAAACATCTTATTTTAAAACAGTAAAAGTATAAAATGTGATTTAGAAAATACATTACATATAAAATTCAGTTTATTAGCAACTATAGTCATCACTCAAACAGTATTACTGCTACTGGTGACCTTTGCATGCTGTCAAAGATGGGAAATGCAGAAATACCAGAATGATCTAATTTCCTTTCCTAACCCTAAAGCAAATGACATGTCCTCTTTTTGGTTCCTCCAAATTCTGGGATAGTGAGGCTGAAAATTGCTGTGGTTGGCTGTAAGCTGTGAGAGATGATTTAATGGTGGCTACTGTTGTTCATCTCCTCGGCTGAACAGCGTGTTATCCTCATCACATATCGAAACGGGAGTGTCCATATTTTCCAATAACATATGAGGCGACTCATAAGCATGCAGAGGCAAATTGGGGTCTTTTTTCACAGAAGCTGCCAACTGGTTCCAGGTAATGCTGACATTTTTGAAAGCATGAAGTAAAAAAATACCAATAATTATGGTGAAGAACCCACTCAAGGTTCCAATGATATCTCCAAGTTCCATGCTGTTCCATTCTTTGAAGAGGATAACGGAACAGATCACCACGGTGGTGGTGAAGCACACATAATAAATGGGAGTGACCAGACACGTATTAAACACGTCCAAAGATTTGTTGAGATAGTTGATTTGAGTACTAACAGCCAGCACCAAAATTACTGCTAAAACATAGAGCAGTGGATTTCGGAAGACTGGCTTCTGATAAAGCATGTCCTTAATAGCGATGCCCAAGCCTTTGACGGAAGAGACTGAAAAAGCCCCTATCAGTGAACAGATGGAGATGTAGACCAATATATTTGTCTGTCCGAACCGTGGAGCGACACCAAAAATAAGGACCAGTGAGGTCACACTTATGACGGCAGCAAACGTGATGAACACTGCAGGGAAGGAAAAAAACAACACGTTAGGATTGAGATAAGAGCAAAGATGTCCAATCACAGTTTATGTCAGCGGTGTCAAACTCAATTTCATTGAGGGCCGCATCAGCATTGCGGTTGCCCTCAGGGGGGGTGCAGCCTACTGGGTGGGCGTGGATGGAGTGGGTGTGGCCTACTGGGTGGGCATGGCCAGCTCGACATCGTTCGCGTCAAGGGTGTCTGTGGGGTCTGGGCAGGAGTGGGACAGATCTGAGGGTCTCTGGCAGAAGGGGGTGGGACCGGGGCAAGCACCAAGGCATGGTCCATTTCTTCATTCCTCACAAAGGGTGACACCTCCCCAGCATGCACCCAGGGGATGGGGCCGACACGGCAGGGGCTGATTCCTTGCTGTTTCCAGACGGCCTTGTGGAGCTAAGACTGAATGCGTTTCAGCATAGATGGCCACCACAAAATTGTACATTGGCTCCCGGCCGGCCTGGGCCAGGGCCAAGGCAGCAGGGGCCGTTCCCTCACTGTTTCCAGGATGGCTTCGCGGGCCACATGAAACCACTTCGCAAGCTGCATCCGACCCCCAGGCCTTGTGTTTGACATGTCTGGTTTATGTGATCAAGTGCATTTGATCCAGTGTTCCATCAATGGAGAACCACTTATGAAATAATTCCTATTGGTACCAATTTCTACTGCATTCCTAGACAGGAAGAGGCAGCTTTTTAGAACTGTATGAGAAGCATTACGAGGGAAACCGATAAACACTAGGTTCAAACCTTTGGATATTTTTCTAAAAATTGAGGTAGAGTAGAACATGTTTGAATTTAAGCACTGCAACCAAACAAAACAGACACAGACTTTAACAAATTGTTAGAACTACAGGAAAAAAACAATTGCTACCAGCCTGCCTTCCATCGAGGATCTTGTACGTAAACCGGAGGTCCCCAACCTTTTGGGCACCAGGAACCGGTTCCATGGAGAAAGGTTTTTTCATGGACTGGAGAGTGCGTGGTTTTGTGTGTTGCCTGCATCCCACGGATGGGGCTTTGCTTGTTTGTGCGGACCGGTTGCAGGCATGCCGCGGCCCGGTACCGATCCACGGACTGGGGATTGGGGACCCCTGACGTAAACTGTTTCAACTTCTTCCCTCAAGACGTTGCTATAGGGCAGTGATGTCAAACTGTCGGCCCGCGGGCTGGATGCGTCACGAGGAAACCGCGCCCACCCCATTGCCATCAATGGGGGAAAAGTTCTGATACGTTGCGTGACGTCATGTGACGTCGCAAGTTTGACATGTCTGCTATAGGGCATTGCACATCAGAACAACTAGACACACAAGGACAGTTTTTTCCCCCCTATGCCATCACTCTGCTAAACAATTAATTCCCACAACACGTTCAAATTACTTAGTAGGGCTGTATTACTATTATCCTTCTCATCTTTCCAATTACCTATTTCCTTATCTTCTTATGACTATCACTTTGTTGCTTGTATCTTACAGTTTATATTGTTTTATTTAGACTCCTAGTATGATTTATGTTGATTACTTATTTAGTATCCTATGACTATCACTGAGTGTTGTATCTTATGATTTATGATGAATGCATTTTATGATTACGATCATGGTTTATCTCTTGTTGCTTGAATGTACACTGAGAACGTATGCACTGGAGACAAATTCCTTGGGTGCCCAATCGCACTTGGCCAATAAAGAATTCTAATTCTAATTGTAAGGCTTCTCCTACGCCACACTGTTTCTCATCCTCAGTAACTTCAAGATGTATGGACTTCAACTCCAAAGTTCATAGATCTCAAAGTGGTTGAGGTTGAGAAACACTGAGACGGAGAAAGAAAAAATAGCACAGTTGTATCCCATGCCGGAAATCCCGTTATTTGATTTTCACTATGTTTCAGTTGTCGAGAGCCTGGGAACAGTCTGGAAGCAGAACCCTTTCTCCTTCTGTGTTAGCCTATTTCCATTCAGCATCTCCATGTCAGGTGCAACATTGTACACACGAAAAGACCACGCAAAATCCCAAATCTGTTTATAGGGCAAATAAATAGATACTAGCCTAATTTAAATACATTTATGATGAAACACTTTCGTAACTGAGGCTCATTCTATGTACTGTCCCGCTCTCACACAAACGTACCTCGGGTGTTAGGAGTCTTTATTAAGGCTTCCAAGCCTGAGTTAGTATTCCCCAACAATTCCCTTTGCCAGCACCAGCCCACCCCAATGAGTTCAACAGGCTACTCAAAAGAAGCCAGTATTAGTCTATAGCGCAAGGGCAAGGCAAATCCACAGCAAGGAAACAGATACATTGTTCCCCGCATCATTTCACTCCCCTTGCTGAGTTAAATAACTGCTTCCTGGTGCAGCCCATCAAGCGGGATGAGGCTGCCTCCTTGCAAGTAGCCTGGCTGACCTCCATTGTGCTGCCTCCTCTCAGCCCTATGTGTTCTCAGATCGGGAGGAGGAAGCAGTTCTTCTTCCTCTCCACTGACCAGCTGCGTGGCCTCTCCACCCAAAGCCACTGGGCTTCCCAGCTGCAGCTGTGCCTCTCCTCTAGCTCAGCCAGATGTTCGTCAGTCGCTCCCCTGCCTAGACCCTTCCATTCCTGGCTCAGAGCCCTCAGCTGCCTCCCCTCCTAACATGCCCAGGATGGGCTCATCCTCCTCTGAAGTAGCATATGGAGAGGCATCTGGGGGAGTCATCACATTCTATGATAGCTCTCTAGTAAGCATACCTGGATCTTTCAGTTTTATTTCCATGTCATCCAATGATGTGATTTGTTCCTCTTCAGGAGCATGGATCACCATCACTATGGAACCCAGAATGCTTAACACACAGCCCAGCTTTCCATGAATGTTGAGCCTTTCATCCAAGAAATAGGAAGACAATATTGCACTGTTTGGAATTTTCAAAAAAAGGAGAAATTAAGCAAAGGTCGAACCCTTAGGAATGTAACAAATGTAGAAACTGAAGTGCTGAACAGCTAGAATGAATAAGAACCAAGAACAGTGTTATAAATGGACAACTTTTGCACATTATTATTATTTTGTAATCGTCTTAGACACATCACCATATGAGCAGTTTAGTAGTGACTCTGGCAAGCTTTACAACTGCTCTTCCTGACTTTTGAAAGAGAAATAAATAAAGAACTGTACATGGTCTTTTGACTGAGACCCCAAGGATGGCCCCCAAACAGCCAAAGAGTATGTAAATTGTGTATCTATATGCAACTGCCTTTACAAACCTAGTTTGTTACTGTACTTGACTAATGTAATTGTCAAGGCCAGATTCTCAGTTCAAATCCTGTATATATTAAAAGAATCACATATTAGGAAAAAAACATATATTTTTGCAGGAACACAAGTTATGGGCAGTGCTGTGTATTTATGCACAGTCCAAAACTCTTTATATTGCAGAATTCTAACATATATGGACTGTGGTACGTTGTCATTTTGGACTCTTCAGTGTTTTTGGCTGGCTGTGGGGCAATTGGGAAGTTGAAAGTCACACATCCTAAAGTTGCCAAATTTTGGAAATACTGTTTTAGAAAGACAATATGGACATGGTTTAGCTAAAATAGGAGCATGAGAACCTGCAATTTACAGTCCCGTTGAGCCACTGATTGAACTGTAATCCCAGTTGGCAAAGCAATTGTACTGTGTATTAATTGTACTCACCTTATAAGGACACTTAGTGTCCCCAATGGGGTGACTAGAGTTGCAGGAGCAAAAGCGTAGGCAGCGAAGTTCGCAGCTTCTCCTATTCCCACTGCCAAAAACGAGAGCAAATTAGAATTACTCCAGAGATATAACCTTTCTAAAAAATATGAGTATCTTTTTGGAATTTTATCAGTAATTTCTGCCTGCCCATATAAGATGCAATATACATTTGGAAACGATTAAAGCATGCATCTCTCTCTCTCCCTCTCTCTCTCTCTCTCTCCCTCTCTCTCCCCCTCCCTCTCTCTTCCTCCCTCCCTTCCTTCCTCCCTCCCCCTCCCTCTCTCTCCCTCTCCCTCCCCTTCTCCCTNCCCTCCCTCCCTCTCCCTCCCTTCCCCCCCTCTCTCTCCACCCGCACAAACAAAAAGAGTGAAACAATCCATTTCTAAAGAATCCTCATTAAAAGTTAAAGGAAGAGAATGGCATCCCATGATCATCCCTCACAATATAAACCATGTTCTATAATATTTCAGCACTCCCTTTTTACTGAAACTGTTTACTAATTCTAAACTAATACAAAAACCTTTTTATCTGCCTTATCTATACATAGTAGCTGAGTCACAAACTGAGTACAGAGATGCACACTGAAAACGGATTGCCTTATACAGCTTCCCGAGGATGGTGCCATTTCCCAAAGATGAGCCTCAGAGAGATGAATAATAATAATAATAATAATAATAATAATAATAATAATAATAATAATAATAATAATAATAATAATAATAACAACAACAACACAATAGTCTCATCCTCCTACATTTCCGCCACTTACTGAAACTGGGTTGCTGTCAAGAAAGCCATCAATTCAACGTCAGGGAGGAGACGTTCTGGAGTGCCAGCATATATCTACTCCTAGTTTTCTATCACTGATTTGTTTCTGCCTTATTTCTTCCACCCCCCAAGCAACGAGAAGAAATTTAAACAAAACAAAAAATAGGAGAGAGGGAAAAGCAGCTAAAACTGCTCTCCCTCCTGTAGACACATCCACCTGGTTGCCCAGGGCAGTAAGATCCGAGGCCTCCAAATACTCCATTGGAATGGTTTAGCTATGCAATTAAAATACGTAAACATCCACATTGATTGCAAATCATGAGTTACCACACAAGAGACTTAATCGTTCCCTTCTGAGGGTAAGCTGACATCCCCGTAGACTGGATTGTTACTACAAAATCACCGATATTCTGCATGGCAAACGTGACACGTGGATATTTGTCCAAGAAACAGCCAGCATTCAACATCTGACGCTTAGTTCCTAAGCAAGTGTGTTATTTCAGGTATTCCATCTATCACACACCTGCCATTGCATGGGGGGGAGGGATAGAAGAGATGAGTCCATTGTCCCATTGACCACACTGCAGCTTGTTAATTGCAGGTTGAACTTCCAGAATGCTTTTTTAACAGACTTTTTCTCATGCATTTAAGTAATGATCTGCCACAGACCATACAAGCACAAAAAACCCCACTGTTGTGAGTCCATGCCAGCCAGTGGACCTGGCAGCTGAGTCCGGGGAATCAGAGGGACCTGGAGAGCCATCAGAGTCAGAGGAAGGCTCTGATGAACCCCCGGACTTACAATCTGATGAAGAGCCTGGCCCTTCCAATCGCGCAGACAGGCAACAAGAGCAGGACAGAGGGAGGCAATGGGGCGACTCCAAGGGAAGAGGAGAAGGCATTGAGAAGCCACGCCTTGGCACTGCATAATAAAAAGGGAAGGTGTGGGCGGTGCTGGTTGCTGAAGGCAACTGTTTGCGAAGGACTCAAGTTTCATGGAATCCTGTTTTGTTTGCCTTGCCTGTGAACAATTCTCCGTTTGAATTGTGTTCTGTTTGCCTCGGGACAATTCTTCGTTTGAATCGTGTTTTGTTGGCCTTTGCTTTTGGGACATTTTGCAGGTCTGTACCTAATTTATAAAAGGGGTTTGTTTTTCCTGCATTTCCAGCCTACTTGTTAAAAGAGGGGTTTGTCCTTGTGAGTTAACAAGGACTCACATAGGCTGGGACAGAACACCCACACCGCAGCCCTTCCACAACAAGAATTTCTGACAAATGGACATGGACCTGCTTTTTCCGTTCATATTGCAGGAATACTGAGGCAGAGGAAGTCTAACTAGTAACAAATATACTGCCAGGTTTTTTTTTAGCAAGAAGCGTGCAAAAAATACTACATATAAATAAAATGAAAAGTTTTGAAGCTTTAATACTTACTTGAAAGCAATCCTGCCCACCATAGCCATTCTTTGAGATAAGAATAGCCCCCCTCTCCTAGGAAACAGGAAAAAAGAAACATTTTGAGAAGAAAAACCTACAACTCACCTTTCTATTCAAATACCTACTCTTTTTCCAATATTGCTTGCAAAGGAGAATTTTGTTGGGGTCATCCTTATTCCATTGTAACCAAAGGCAGAATTATATCGGCAACAATTCTTTAATAATAAGAACCATAGAGCTTTGGGCTGGAAGGGACCCTTGAAGGCCTTCTAGTCTAACCCCTCTGCCCAAGGCAGGAGATCTTAGGGTATCCCGGACAAGTGGATTTGCACTTTTTCTAGGGCTTCGGCGTCTTTTTTGTATCATGGTGACCAAAACTGGATGCAGTATTCCAAGGGTGGCCTCACGAGGCCAGTATAAAGCAGTACCATCACTTCTTGTGATCTTGATGCTATCCCTCTGTGGACTGCAATGACCTTTTTGGCATTGCAAACTGCTGTCTGATACCTAAGGGGTGGTCCATTAGGATAGCGGCTCCCAACCTTTTGGATACCAGGGACTGGTTCCGTGGAGAAAGGTTTTTCTGTGGATCGGAGGGGGCGTGGTTTCGTGTACTGCCTGCATCCTGCATATGGGGCTTCGTTTGCTTGTGCCGCCCGGTTTCTGGAATGCCGTGCATCGTTGTGGTCCATGGACCGGGGGTTGGGGACCCGTGCACTAGGATACCTAGATATTTCTCACTACTAGTTACTATTGTAGGGCCATGTACTACCTAGTCTATACATGTGCATTTGTTTTTATAACAACAACAACAACAACAACAACAACAACAATAACAATAATAATAATAATAATAATAATAATAATAATAATAATAATAATAATAATAATAATAATAATAACAACAACAACAGAGTTGGAAGGGATCTTGGAGGTCATCTAGTCCAGCTCCCTGCTCAGGCAGGAAACCCTATAGCATTTTGGACAAATGGCTGTCCAGTCTCTTCTTAAAAACTTCCAGTGTTGGAGCATTCACCGCTTCTGGAAGCAGGTTGTTCCACTGGCTAATTGTTCTAGCTGTCAGGAAGTTTCTCCTTAGTTCTAGGTTGCTTCTCTCCTTGATTAGTTTCCATCTGTTGCTTCTTGTCCTGCCTTGAGGTGCTCTGGAGAATAGCTTGACTCCCTCTTCTTTGTGGCAGCCCCTGAAATATTGGAACTCTGCTATCATGTCACCCCCTCGTCCTTTTCTTCGTTAAACTAGACATACCCAATTCCAGCAACCGTTCCTTGTATGTTTTAGCCTCCAGTCCCCTGATCATCTTTGTTGCTCTTCTCTGTGCTCTTTCTCTGTACTTTTTCCTGTCTAAGTATCTGGCTTTTCTCACCACTGAACTGCATCTTGTTGGCTAGAGCCCAATCAAGATCTTTCTGAATCTTCAATCTATCTTCCAGTTCCCCCAGTTTGGTGTCATCTGCAAATTTGATGAGTGCTCCTTCTATTCCCTCATCCAGATCACTTATGAAGAAATTAAGGCCCTGGCCTAGAAAGCAGGATACTGTCAGTTCTAGACCTGTCTTAGGCATGAAAGCCAGCTGGGTGAGTTTGGGCCAGTTACTTTCAGCCCAACTCACCTCACAGGAAAAGGGTTTTTAGGAATGTTTGCAAAAGAGAATGAGTTATTTATAAACAATAACGAAGATGGAATAAAAAGCAAATAAACCTATCATATTATGGGTGTGAGTTAAATAGGAACTAAGTTATTAAACTTAGTCAACAGAGTAATTGAATTTGTTTCAACTAATTTAAGTCGTTTGTTGGTTGAAAAGTTTTGTACACGTGTAAAGGTCAAAACACCGTGGATGTAATTTTTTCCCCCCAACAATTCTTCTTTATTAATTATTTACTGTCAAAAAGCCCCACTCTTCCCAGACCTCCTACAATAGGACAGGGGAAAAAAACCACCTAAAAAACAGAATTGCCTCATATTAAATACACCCTGGAGATAGACAAGCTATGCTTTTGAGATTGGATTCCAAATTTTAAAAAATAAAAATAAAAATTAAAAGTCGTATCTATTTTTTATTTTATTTTTTTACCAGCTCTCGTGAAGCCTTTTGCCGCCATTCGCAAAAGGCCCTTTTTCTTCAATATAAAGCTGGATCCCACAAAGATACTGGAGCCGATGGCCAATGCGACACCCAGATATAAACTGTATTTGCTTCCTTGGGGAGTGGAAACATTCAGCATTGTTTCGTTGGGGTATCTTCCCGAATAGGCAAAGAAAGAAGCTTGTAGCTCCGACACGTTGAGGATCTGGCACCACGCATGTTGAGCGTTGGGGCAAGCCAAAGGAAACACTTCCCCTAAAAAAACAATAAAACAATGGGCTGAGCACCTGATCCACATACGTTAGAACAGAACGTTCTCAACCTTTTTAATGCCACGACCCCAACCGGTCGTAAGTCGAGGACTAAACGGGTCGTAAGTCGAGGACTAAACCGGTCGTAAGTCGAGGACTACCCAACTGGTCGTAAGTCGAGGACTTTCCCTGCCCGGGAGCACCACGCATGCGTGGTTCCGCCCCTGCGCCGGCCGAGGCGTAGCTGGCAAACGGCAGAGACGGAGCAGGCCGACCACCAGCTGGCCCAGCTCAAGGGAGGTAAGGCACCCGCCGGAAAAGGGGAAAAAAAATGACGGACAGCCTTGCTTGGCGACCCCCGTGAAATGGTCGATCGACCCCAAATGGGGTCGCGACCCATAGGTTGAGAACCGCTGCGTTAGAAAATGCTTGCAGAGCTGATCCACAGGCTTAGCAAAACAAACTCTCCTTCCATCAGGTCAGCTCGCTTACTACGACACCGAGATGATGTACAGCCAGAGGTGGGATTCAGCCGGTTTGCGCCACTTCGGCAGAACCAGTAGCTAATTTTTTCTGTTGCCCAGGCCCAGAACGGACTTCCGAAAGCGGCATCCACACAGAGAACCGGTTGTTCACATATTTGAATCCCACCACTGCGTACAGCTGCACTCCAGAGCTGCAGTGCATAAGGGAGAAAACTAGACCAAGAGAATTAAAAAAAAACCCAAAAAATTAACCCATGTCACCAACCGAACACTTGACGGAAGAAAATAAGTTCTTGCTTAATGACCATTAATTCCCGCAACTTCAACCCTCTCTATCATTTCATCTCTATGAGTGAGAATTAAGTCCAGAACAGCGGATCCTCCAGTTCCTTCCTCTATCTTCTGGAATAACAAAGTTGTCAGCTAGGCTGATCAGGACTACCTGTTTGATCTCCCAGTTGCTGCAGAGTTTGATCTCCCAGTTGATGTCAGGTTAGTTAAAGTCACCCATTATTACTGTGGTGCATTTCCTGTACGCTTTGTTTAGCTCATTGGCAGAATGTTCACTATTTCTTCTCCTTAGTTGGGTGACCTATAGAAGTGGTGGCGAACCTATGGCACGCGTGCCAGAGGTGGCACTCAGAGCCCACTCTGTGGGCACGCACGCCGTTGCCCCAGCAGAGTTCACCAGAGTAGCGAGCACGTGGCGTTTGGAAACGACAGGGCAGGAAGTGAGTGAGCAAGCGGCGTTGCCCCCCCGGGATGCCCCGGAGATGGCGAGGGACTGGCCCCCGCAGCCCTGGCCCCAGCCACACTAACCCAGTCTGCCGTGACCATTGCAACCACGCCCACCCAGTGGGCCATGCCCCCGCCCCCCCGAGGGCACCACAGTGGGTTTTGGGTTGCCGTTTGGGCACTCGGTCTCTGAAAGGTTCGCCATCACTGACCTATAGCAGTGGTGGCGAACCTATGGCACGCGTGCCAGAGGCGGCACGCAGAGCCCTCTCTGTGGGCACGCGCCATCACCCCAGCACACGTGGTCTCTAAAAGTTCGCCATCACTGACCTATAGTATACACCTACGGCAATGTCATTTCTTTTTTTTTCTTTTATATTAACCCCTATGCATCCAAGAAGGTGTTCACCCTCGGTTTTATGCATTTCTGTAGAGGTGTACTCGTTTCTTACATATAATGCAACCCCGCCATCTCTTCTGTTACGTCTGTTTCTTTTGAACAGTTTATATACTTCCAGCAGTACATTCCAGTCACGAGTTTCATCCCAACTTTTGGTAATGGCAACTATAATCATACTGTCCTCCTGTACTAGGATCTCCAGGTTCACCCTGTTTTTATTCCTCATACTTTGAGCATTAGTGCGGACATCCTAGACCAGACATGTCAAACACAAGGCCCGGGGGCCGGATGCGACCTGCGAAGTGGTTTCATGTGGCCCGTGAAGCCATCCTGGAAACAGTGAGGGAACGGCCCCCGCTGCCTTGGCCCTGGCCTAGGCCGGCCGGGAGCCAATGTACAATTTTGTGATGGCCATCTACGCTGAAACGCATTCAGTCTTAGCTCCACAAGGCTGTCTGGAAACAGCGAGGAACCAGCCCCTGCCGTGTCGGCCCCGCCCCCTGGGTGCATGCTGGGGAGGTGTCACCCTTTGTGAGGAATGAAGAAATGGACCATGCCTTGGCGCTTGCCCCGTGCCCACCCCCTTCTGCCAGAGACCCTCAGATCTGTCCCACTCCTGCCCAGGCCCCCACAGGCACCCTTGATGCGAACGATGTAGAGCTGGCCACACCCACCCAGTAGGCCACACCCACTCCATCCACGCCCAACAGTAGGCTGCACCAACCCTGGCCACACACCCCTGCCCCCCTCGAGGGCAACCGCAATGCTTATGCGGCCCTCAGTGAAATTGAGTTTGATACCCCTGTCCTAGACCTAGTCCTTTACAGTCCTAGACCTAGTTCCCTTTCCTTCTCACACTTCCTCATGCTTATGCTTTGGATTTGGTCCTAAAGATCCTAAAGATTGGTCACCCTCCCCTTTCAATGTTGGTTTAAAGCCCTTCAGCTTTAAACTAAATCAATTTGTAGTTGATCATTTCGTCCGTCCCTAGCTGTTGCGATCCTCTTAAGAAAGCTGCTCCATTCAGTCTGCTTATGTTCTGCCTGCACCACCCTTACCTGTTGAGAGTATCGAGGTGCCAACTCTATCCTCTAGTAGCATCTATTCTATTCTACAGGTGCCAACCCTATCCTATAGTAGACTCTATTCTATTCTACAGGTGCCAACTCTACCCTATTGTAGCATCTATTCTATTCTAGAGGTGCCAACCCTATCCTATATTCTATTCTAGAGGTGCCAACCCTATCCTATAGTAGACTCTATTCTATTCTACAGGTGCCAACTCTACCCTATTGTAGAATCTATTCTATTCTACAGGTGCCAACCCTATCCTATATTCTATTCTAGAGGTGCCAACTCTATCCTATAGTAGAATCTATTCTGTTCTACACGTGGCAACCCTATCCTATAGTAGAATTTATTCTATTCTACAGGTGCCAACCCTATCCTATAGTAGGATCTATTCTATTCTACAGGTGCCAACCCTATCCTATAGTAGAATCTATTCTATTCTACAGGTGCCAATCCTATCCTATAGTAGAATCTATTCTATTCTACAGGTGCCAACCCTATCCTATAGTAGAATCTATTCTATTCTACAGGTGCCAACTCTATCCTATAGTAGAACCTATTCTATTCTACAGATGCTAACCCTATCCTATATTCTATTCTAGAGGTGCCAACTCTATCCTATAGTAGAATCTATTCTATTCTAGAGGTGCCAACTCTACCCTATTGTAGAATCTATTCTATTCTACAGGTGCCAACCCTATCCTATATTCTATTCTAGAGGTGCCAACTCTATACTATAGTAGACTCTATTCTATTCTAGAGGTGCCAACTCTATCCTATAGTAGAACCTATTCTATTCTACTGGTGCTAACCCTTTCCTATATTCTATTCTACAGGTGCCAACTCTATCCTATAATAGAATCTATTCTATTCTACAGGTGCCAACTCTATCCTATAGTAGAATCTATTCTATTCTACAGATGCCAACTCTATCCTATAGTAGAACCTATTCTATTCTACAGGTGCCAACTCTACCCTGTTGTAGAATCTATTCTGTTCTAGAGGTGCCAACTCTATCCTATAGTAGAATCTATTCTATTCTAGAGGTGCCAACTCTACCCTATTGTAGAACCTATTCTATTCTACAGGTGCCAACTCTATCCTATAGTAGAACCTATTCTATTCTACAGGTGCTAACCCTATCCTATATTCTATTCTAGAGGTGCCAACTCTATCCTATAGTAGAATATATTCTATTCTACAGATGCCAACTCTATCCTATAGTAGAACCTATTCTATTCTACAGGTGCCAGCTCTATCCTATAGTAGGATCTATTCTATTCTACAGGTGCCAATCCTATCCTATAGTAGAATCTATTCTATTCTAGAGGTGCCAACTCTACCCTATTGTAGAATCTGTTCTATTCTAGAGGTGCCAACTCTATTCTATAGTAGAACCTATTCTATTCTACAAGTGCTAACCCTATCCTATATTCTATACTACAGGTGCCAACTCTATCCTATAATAGAATCTATTCTATTCTATAGGTGCCAACTCTATCCTTTAGTAGAATCTTTTCTATTCTACAGGTGCCAACTCTATCCTATAGTAGAATCTATTCTATTCTAGAGGTGCCAACTCTATCCTATAATAGAATCTATTCTGTTCTAGAGGTGCCAACTCTATCCTATAGTAGAANCTACCCTATTGTAGAATCTGTTCTATTCTAGAGGTGCCAACTCTATTCTATAGTAGAACCTATTCTATTCTACAAGTGCTAACCCTATCCTATATTCTATTCTACAGGTGCCAACTCTATCCTATAATAGAATCTATTCTATTCTATAGGTGCCAACTCTATCCTTTAGTAGAATCTTTTCTATTCTACAGGTGCCAACCCTATCCTATAGTAGACTCTATTCTACAGGTGCCAACCCTATCCTATAGTAGAATCTCTTATATTCTAGAGGGGCCAACTCCTTCTTAAAGACCCAGCGATCGGGAGACTTTAAACGCGTAGGATTTGCAGACGGAACACGCGCGCGGGCGCAAAGCTTGCCTACCACCTCCCCCCTCCCCCCGCCAATCCCTATCTACTAGCGACTCTGCTACTATCCCTACTACGACTGATAGGGCTAACAGAAAGGTGCTCCCGTCTCAACGCCACAAACGCGGCTTCCAAACTGACCCAGGCGGGAAGGCGAAATTAAGACTCTCCAGGAACGGGGACGAAAGCAACCACTGACCTTCCTTGCACGACTGGGGCAGCAACACCATTTTTGCTCCCCACGCTCGGGCGGGTCACGGGTCGCCCAGCGGGACGGGAGACCCCCCCACCCGGCCCCGCGTCCCCCGTAGGAACAGCAGCAGCAGCAGCAGCAGCAGCCCAGCGCCTTCCCGGCTCGTCCAGGCGAACATCTGGAGCGGCCTCCTCCCTTGAGCCGCGCCGCGCCACCAGTTCCAGCCGAGGGGCGGGGGTGGCGAGGACCGAGAGACCCCCCCACGCCGGTCCGCTTCTTTGTAGCTCTCCCCGTTGTGACGTCATAATGGGCAGGAATCGGTTGAGCGTTCGATAGTGACCTGGGGGTTCCTTCCGAGGAGAAGCGCGGCTTTATCCCCCGTCTGCAAAAACGAGACTGTAAACACCCGAGCTTCGGCTGAAGGTGAGCCTTTCTTTCTTTCTTTCTTTCTTTCTTTCTTTCTTTCTTTCTTTCTCTTCCTTCCTTCCTTCCTTCCTTCCTTCTTTCTTTCTTTCTTTCTTTCTCTTTCTTTCTTTCCCTTCCTCCTTCCTTCCTCCTTCCTTCCTTCCTTCCTTCCTTCCTTTCTTTCCCTTCCTTCCTTCCTTCCTTATCTTTCTTTCTTCCTTTCTTTCTTTCTCTTCCTTCCTTCTTTCTTTCTTTCTTTCTTTCTCTTTCTTTCTTTCTTTCTTTCTTTCTCTTCCTTCCTTCCTTCCTTCCTTCCTCTTCCTTCCTTCCTTTCTCTTTCTTTCTCTTCCTTCCTTCTTTCCTTCTTCCTTCCTTCCTTTCTTTCTCTTCCTTCCTTCTTTCCTTTTCTTTCTTTCTTTCTTTCTTTTTCTTTCTTTCCCTTCCTTCCTTCCTTCCTCCTTCCTTCCTCCTTCCTCCTTTCCTTTCTTTCTTTCTTTCTTTCTTTCTTTCCCTTCCTTCCTTCTTTCCTTCCTTCCTTATCTTTCTTCCTTCCTTCCTTCTTTCTTTCTCTTCCTTCCTTATTTCTTTCTTTCTTTCTTTCACTTTCTTTCTTTCCCTTCCTTTCTTCGTTCCTTCCTCCCTTCTTCCTTCCTTCCTTTCTTTCTTTCTTTCCCTTCCTTATTTTTCTCTTTCTTTCTTTCTTTCTTTCTTTCTTTCTTTCTTTCTTTCTTTCTTTCTTTCTTTCTTTCTTTCTTTCTTTCTTTCGCCAAGAGGTTCAGATAACTGGACAAGCCATTGTCGACAGTGGTATGGGGTCTCTCCTGCTTGAGCAGGGGGCTGGACTGGAAGACCTCCAAGGTCCCGTCCAATTCTGGTATTCTGTTCATTCATCTCAGTCCGCTGCTTTCTTCATCCTGCCTGATTCCCTCCGTCCTTGTGTGTTAAGTCTCCACTTGTACAGCGGGGATGGAGCGGGGGCAGGACCAGTTTTTGGGCACTCGGTCTCTAAAAGGTTCGCCATCACTGTCCTAGAGGGTTGAGTGAACCCAGCAGACATGAAGAACATGCAGTGCACTCCTAATGTCTTCCTTCCCGTTATTTACTTTTAGTTCTCAGAGACTGGAACAGTCCATTCAATGGTCTGTCCACTCCGTCCTTTATATCACAGGCTAATGCAGAGCCAATGAACCATACGCAGTGTACGAACCCATAACCCCCCCTCAGGAAGTCCAAATAAAAGTCAGTGGGGGCCATATGTTAAATGACAGGCTGGATTCTGCACGTGGGCTTGTGTTTGGTTTCATCCTTTTGCAAGAGCTGGATTTTTAGAAAGAGCACCAAGTAATCCAAGTGGTTCTATAAGCTAAGGCAGTGGTTCTCAACCTGTGGGTCGGGACCCCATTTGGGGTCGATCGACCATTTCATGGGGGTCGCCAAGCAAGGCTGTCTGCCATTTTTTTTGTCTGCCATTTTTTCCCCCTTTTCCAGTGGGTGCCTTACCTCCCTTGGGCTGGGCCAGCTGGTGGTCGGCCTGCTCCGTCTCTGCCGCTTGCCAGCTACGCCTCGGCCGGCGCAGGGGGCGGAACCACGCATGCGCGGCGCTCCCGGGCAGGGAAAGTCCTCGACTTACGACCGGTTGGGTAGTCCTCGACTTACGAC
>NW_015390505.1:32954-36500 GCF_001527695.2 Protobothrops mucrosquamatus | reverse complement strand
TGTCTGCCATTTTTTCCCCCTTTTCCAGTGGGTGCCTTACCTCCCTTGGGCTGGGCCAGCTGGTGGTCGGCCTGCTCCGTCTCTGCCGCTTGCCAGCTACGCCTCGGCCGGCGCAGGGGGCGGAACCACGCATGCGCGGCGCTCCCGGGCAGGGAAAGTCCTCGACTTACGACCGGTTGGGTAGTCCTCGACTTACGACCGGTTTAGTCCTCGACTTACAACCAGTTTAGTCCTCAACTTACGATCGGTTTAGTCCTCGACTTACGACCGGTTGGGGTCGCGGCATTAAAAAGGTTGAGAACCACTGAGCTAAGGTTTTCCCATGTAATCAATGATCTCTGGTTCAGAAATTATTTGTCAGAATACCTAGATAACGAATAGTCCTACACTGGTTCCCTAGGCAAAGAGCTTCCAGGCAAAGAGCTTCAATTGTGCTGTTGAGGGTGCTACCGTGACTTTTTTTTACCATACCCTGTGGCTACCTCTGTAGATGGCTGACCCTCTAAGATACTTAGGTGATTAGAAGCCTTGAAGCCTGAAATGATACACAGTCCGGAATATGTTACACCAATCCTAGGGGTGTCGTTCTGTATTCTGATCTGCAGCCTCATTCACCCATCCACGGTGGCATAGTGGATGGGGTAAAGCAGGCCACTGTAGCTTAACCAGAATTATATGTGTGTGTGTGTGTGTGTGTGTGTGTATGTGTATATATGTGTGTGTTTGTGTAGATATTAATGAGAGGTATGAATTGGTCCAGGCCTCTGGAATGTACAGAATAAAACTGTAAGAACTATCCAGTTTTTTTTTTACTGAGAAGATTTGAAACGCTTTGTAATAATGATTGCCTTAATGGGATTGAAAGGAATTGGGAAATGCTTGACTAAGCAAAATACAAGATTAAAGATGGCCTATTAAAACTGACCCAGTGCTGCTATTCGCCAAACCATCTTAAGATTTCAAATAGTAAATAGTTAGAGAATACATATATATGTGTGTGTGTATGTATGTATGTATGTGTATATATATAAATCTGTGTCTGTATATGTATATGTATATGTATATGTATATGTATATATAAATTAAATAATTAAATTAAATTAAATTAAATTAAATTAAATTAAATTAAATTAAATACTTTATTGTCATTGTATGTGCGTACATAGTATACATATACAACGAAATTTACTTGACACCCAAAAACCAAGTCCCACACACATAATCCCCAACACATTCCCCCACCACAATCCCCACCCTTAAAACCCCAACATCCACACAACAGACCAAGTAATACTGTCCAACAGTTCACTGATGGTGGCCCTTTAGTTCATTGTTGAGTGCAATTACAGCTCTGGGATAAAAACTATTCAGAAAACTTGTGGTCCGAGTTTTAAATATTCTGTATCTTCTGCCAGAAGGCAACAGTCCAAAAAGATTGTAAGCAGGATGGGAAGAGTCTCTGAGAATGTTATGCAACTTCCTCAAACAACGAGATTCGAAGATGTTATCCAGGACTGGTAGTTGGAGTCCAATAATATTCTGGGCAGTTTTAATAATCCTCTGTAGAGCTTTTTTATCCGCTATAGAGCTACTCCCATGCCATGCAAGAATGCCGTATGTCAGGACACTCTCAATGGTGCTGTGATAATAGGACAGAAGTAGATGCTGAGATAAATTTATCTTCCTGAGCATTCTCAGGAAGTACAGCCTCCTCTGTGCCTTCTTCACAAGCATGTTAGCATTCACAGTCCATGAGAGGTATATATTTGTTTTCGTAGATTTTCACGGGGAATAGGTATGCAGGTCTTGGCGTATTCGGGTCTTTTCCCGTGTAAGATTGAGAGTATCTTGGTGATGTTTCAACGAGGTCCCACTTGTCATCTTCACACAAGCATGAAGCCAAAGACCCCAGCCTGAAGATGATGAGTGGGACCTTGTCGAAACGTCGCCAAGATACTCTCAATCTTACATGGGAAAAGACCCTAATACGCCAAAACCTGCATATATATATATATAGAATACATATATATATGTGTGTGTATATATATGTGTTTGTGTGTATATATATATATATATATATATATATATATATATATATATATATATATATATATATATACACACATACACACACACACATATATGTATCCCCCCTCTCTCTATATATATGTATATGTATATGTATATGTGTGTATGTATGTATATACATACATACACACATACACACATACATACACACATACACATACACATACACATACACATACACATACACATACACATATACATATACATATACATATACATACATACATACATACATACATACATATATATAGGCAAAAGATTTCTTCCTCGCATATTTGGGCCGACAGGGTGCATCAAAAAACACTCAAGATAAATCTCCTCCCCTGGTCTCTTCCCTCCCTGATACAGCTGACAAAGTGAGAAAGAGCCTGTGGCCTAGGGGTCAAAACAGCTGCCTAACATGTAAGCAGCCCAGGTTCGAATCTCAGAAGGGTATGTCTGGCTGATGAGAGCTAATCAGCTCGAAATAGCTATCCCAGTCCCCCTTAATTCTTTGTTAGCAATCCAAAAATTTAGGATACGCACACACACACACACTTATATATATACACACACATACACATACACACACACACACACACACACACATGTGTATATATATTTGCCCAGAAGCTTATTATGTACAGAGGTGCGTGCATTTGTTTATAGGCAGATGGACCTGTTTTGCTCTTAATGCCGGTCTGAGAAGGAATGATAAAAATACATAAATAAGCCATGTGGGAGTTATGATTTTAAATATCAGTTATTCATCATGGAGGTAATTTGAGAAGAGGGCAGAACAATGTAAAATTTCAGGGCACCCAATAGTATTGCTTTACTGTGGTGAAATCCAGGTTCTTTTTATGATGAGTAGGGCACTGTTCTTCCCCCCCCCCAGTCCTTTGGATCACTGCAGCGGGGGAGCCAAAGTCCTGCTTGAAATGCAACAAGCGGTATATTTCTCTATAAAAGGAGAGAATACAGCAGATAAATCTGAGTTGGTCCTACGTTTTAAGTACAGGGAGTCCTCAACGTATGACCACAAAAACTGAGCCCCAAAATTTATGTTGCTAAGTGAAACATTTGTTAAGTGAGTTTTTCTCCATTTTACGACTTGTCTTGCCACATCTGTTAAGCGAATCACTGCAGTTGTTAAGTTAGTAGCACGGTTGTTAAATGAATCTGGCTTCCCCATTGACTTGGCTTGTCAGAAAGTCGCAAAAGGGATCACATGACACTGAGATGCTGCAACCCTATTTATCTACTCGCATTTGCATGCTTTCAAACGGCTAGGTCACGGGTCGGCAACCTGTGGCTCCGGAGCCGCATGTGGCTCTTGGAGCCTTCTCCTGCGGCTCCCAACCTCCTCCGCCATTTGCAGAGAGAGAGAGAGACAGAGACAGAGAGAGGCACTTGCGCTTCCTTTCTCTCTCTCTCTCTCTCTCTCTCTCTCTCTCTCTCTCTCTCTCTCTCTCTCTC
>NW_015390505.1:16207-32493 GCF_001527695.2 Protobothrops mucrosquamatus | reverse complement strand
TCTAACACACACACACACACACACACACACACACACACACACACACACACACACACTGAGTGGGGAATGAGGACTGGCAGACGAAGGGCAGGAGAGAGCCAGTTCAATAAGAATGTGTGTCAGCTTGTTGGAGAACAGTGTGAAGCCAGCTTGCCAGGTGAGCAGAAGTTGAGAGAGAGAGAGAGAGGGAGAGGGAGAGAACTCATGCACAGCAGCCTCTATTTCTTTTTAATTAAACTCTTCAATCAAGGTCCCCACCCCTTGCCTGCGCGCACAAGTTTTATGGCTCCCAGTGTTTTCTTTTCTCTGGGAAACTGGCTCTTTGAGAGTTTAAGGTTGCCAACCCCTGTGCTAGGTGGATAGGATCTGGGCCAAGTAGCGGGACTCACCCTGCTGTGTGCCGTCCGAGTCGCGTACCTGGGCTGTCAGATTTCCACCTGACAAGCTCAGCATCTTTAGCTGCTGAGCCATTGCGCCCCCCCCAGCTAAAGTACAAAGTCTGATTAGAAAGCACATGTTGCTATAATCATCTTACTGCTAGATGTTTACGGGTTCCTCAACAGAATTATAGGCTTATGTCAACTTGAACTTGAAACAATTGTTCGTTTGGATTTTTCAGAAGTTGAAACCACATTTTAATGTAAGTTATGAATGTGGGGTAGTGAGAATGCCAAAGTGGCTAGTTCATATTTGGACAATATGTGTAACTTGTGACACTTGGAAATGCTTGAGCAGGTTGCTTATTTTGTAGGGGGAAAAAAATCCTTTTCCTTCTTGTAAATTTAAGGCACAGCTGTAAGGGGAATGTCAGCGACCTCTGCCTTGATTTTAAAAAATGAAGAGCTTTAAATATATTTTTTTGCAAAAAAAGGGAGAGAGTTGAATAATCTGCCTATCCATGTGATAAATTCTGTATTTGAGATGACTGAATATGGATCCTAATCTAGTTCCTGGCTAGCTGCTGGTTGAGTCTCAGGGAATGTAAGAGTGAGAATTTACCTATCCACTCGCTAGCCTTTATTTACAAGAAGTAATTAGCAGACGCTGGCTGAGGAATTCTGGGAGTTGAAGTCCACAAGTCCTAGGGATGTAGTATTTGTGTACACCAGGGATAGGCAACATTGGGCTCTTTTATGACTCATGGACTTCAACTCCCAGAATTCCTGAGCCAGCATGCCTCAGCTTGCAAACCTCTCCCTTTCCCCTCAGCATGGCTGGCTCAGGAATTCTGGGAGTTGAAGTCCACGAGTCACAAAAGAGCCAAGGTTGCCTACCCCTGGGTAGACCAAGCAGTGTGGCCTTTTTAATTGTCAGATGGAAATTTTGTCAAAGTGCAAATTGTCTAAGTGGTGTCCAGAATTTTGGTATGGCACCCAGTGGGCCAGTAACCTTAGGGAGTACCTTTGTTATTATTTATTCAAATTTATTATAGCCACCCACTTCCATTAGACTCTATATTTTTGGAATAAATAGTAGATCAGTAGTCAAGCCGACTTCTGGAAGAACACAAAGAAGTGGGCCTCCAGCTCTTGGTCTTAAGCATTGCCATCTAGTAGGATCTAGGACAGTGGTGGCGAACCTATGGCACGCATGCCAGAGGCGGCACTCAGAGCCCTCTCTATGGGCATGCGCACCTTCGTCCTAGCCCCGCCTCTCCCCACGGCCCCCTCCTAACCAGCACTTCCCCCAAGGAGAGTCACCCCCGAGCGTGGCCCACGTTTCGCAGCACAGCTAAGAACATGGCAGCCGGGCAGCGAGGACAAGACTCCGCCCTCACGCCCCATCGCATGCAGATGATGCTGCGGGGCGTGGGTGGAGGGCGTGGCCACCATGGTGCTGCTGGGCCACGTGGGCGATCTGCGGTGGGTCCTGGAGGCAGTAAATGGCCCTGCAGGGGGGCGGGGCAGGGGGGGCAGGGGCGGGTTTTGGGCACTCAGTCTCTAAAAGGTTCGCCATCACTGATCTAGGAAGCAGCCCTTCCATAGCAGCCCCTACCCTTTCAAATACCCTTCACCCTGAGATCCACCAGGCCCCCCACCCTTTTAGCCTTCCAGAAAGCTGTAAAGGGCTGGGTTTTCTCCAGGTACTGGGATAAAGGTTGTAATCTGAGAATTATATGGATTGATGGACTGGAACTGATGCATCAAGTGCCTGACTTTCTTGGTTTTAATTTTAATATTGTTGCGAGCCGTCCAGGGTTTCACAAGATGGCTGGCCAGTTAAGTCATTTAAATAAACAAATTATATTGCCCTTGTGCTAAAGACAAGTTCAAAGTCCTGAGGATCACCTTTAAAATCTTATGTAGCCTGGATTTAGAGTGCAGGTAATCCTCAACTTATGAGCACAATTGAGCCCGACTGTAGCTAAGAGAAGACATTTCTTACATGAATTTTGTTCCACTTTATGACCGTCCTTGCCACATTTAAGTAAATCACTGCAGTTGTTAAGTTAGTGATACGGTTGTTATGTGAATTTGGCTTCCCTCGTTGACTTTGCTTGTCAGAAAGTCGCAAAAGAAGATCACGTGACCCCCAGGGCACTGCAACCGTCATAAATATGAGTCAATTGAATTTTGATAACGTGACCATGGGGATGCTACAACCGTTGTAAGTATGAGAAAACGGCCATAAGTCGCTTTTTTCAGTGCCGTTGTAACTTTGAACGGTCACTAAATGAACTGTTGTAAATCAAGGACTACCTGTACGTGAAATAACACCTCTTTATCTCAGATATTCCTCAGATACTCCTTCCTCTTAGAGCACGAGTCCACAACCCCCGGGGCATGGACCGGCACCGGTCTGCAGCATGCCAGCAACTGGGCCACGCAAACGAGCAAAGCGCCATCTGCAGGATGCAGGCAGCACATGAAACCATGCCCCCCCTAATCCATCGAAAAACCTTTCTCCATGGAACTGGTCCCTGGTGCCCAAAAGCTTGGGGACTGCTGTCTTAGAAGATTCGCCTATACTTATTGCTGGACTAATGTCTGGTAATTTGAGACTGATGTTTCTCTGTAGATGCCCCAATTCTGTGGTGTGTACTCCTCATTGAGAACTCTGGGTTTTCTTTGACCTTTTTAAAAGCTCAAATGTCATGGTTCCGACAGATGACACTCTTCAAAGAACTTTGAGGCATTGTTTACCTTAAAGAATCTTTATTTGAGAAGCATAGCATCGGCACTAACATAATCAAAGCCAAAAACTGGATTCCCCTCCCCTGAGCACATAGTATCAAAGCACAATTCCCTCCTCCAATTAACAGTCATAAATCACATTCTCCAATTAGTTTGAAATGCAGGCTTCCCCTCCAGTTCTCCAGCCTGCCAATTCTTATCATCTCTTATTTCAATAACCTTGGTTCACCCACTAGGTTCAGTATTGTTATGTCTAGCTAAACTCTCACGCACATTCCTCCCCCCAGCATCATCTAACTCAGTGTTTCTCAACCTTGACCATTTTAAGGCATGTGGACTTCAACTCCCAGAATTCCACAGCCAGCAATGCTGGCTGTGGGATTCTGGGAATTGAAGTCCACATGCCTTAAAATGGTCAAGGTTGAGAAACACTGATAACTCTAACTCTAAGAGTAAACATAAGAAGAAAATGGTTGCATCTCCATCTGTTGTCAAAGCAAAAACATCCGGTGTTAGCAGCGTTGACGCTTTTATAAAGTAGGCTTTTAACCTTTGTTTTAAATGCTGGTTTTAAATATTTTTTTAAATACTTCCGGTTCTAATTCTTCTTCTTTAATGTGAACCACTGAGAGACCTTGGTAATCTGTGGTATGAATAAATACCACAGAAGACAGGCTTAGTATGAATAAACACTCCAGAAGACAGGCTTAGGATACAGGAGGATCTGGACAGACTTGAACACTGGGCGCTATCTGACAAAATGAAATTCAATGGTGAAAAAAGTAAGGTTCTACACTAGACAAGAAAAACCAAATGCACAGGTATAGTATAGGGGGTACCTTGCTCAATAGTAGTAATTGTGAGAGGGACCTTGGAGTCCTAGTGGACAATCACTTAAATATGAGCCAGCAGTGTGCTGCAGCTGCCAAAAAAGCCAACACAGTGCTGGGCTGCATTAACAGAGGGATAGAATCAAGATCATGTGAAGTGTTAATACCACTTTATAATGCCTTGGTAAGGCCACACTTGGAATACTGCATCCAGTTTTGGTCACCACGATGTAAAAAAGATGTTGAGACTCTAGAAAGAGTACAGAGAAGAGCAACAAAGTTGATCAGGGGACTGGAGGCTAAAACATATAAAGAATGGTTGCTGGAATTGGGTATGTCTATTTTAATGAAGAGAAGGACGAGGGGGGACATGATAGCAGTGTTCCAATATCTCAGGGGCTGCCACAAAGAAGAGGGAGTCAAGCTATTTTCCAAGGCGCCTGAAGGCAGGACAAGAAGCAACGGATGGAAACTAATCAAGGGGAGAACTAAGGAGAAACTTCCTGATAGTTAGAACAATTAACCAGTGGAACAACCTGCCTCCAGAAGTGGTGAATGCTCCAACACTGGAAGTTTTTAAGAAGAGATTGGACAGCCATTTGTCCGAAATGGTATAGGGTTTCCTGCCTGAGCAGGGGGTTGGACTAGATGACTTCCAAGGTCCCTTCCAACTTTATTATTATTATTATTATTATTATTATTATTATTATTATTATTATTATTATTATTATTATTATTATTATATAAGCAAACAAATAAATAATACTCTGGTTAAGCCGCTGGCCACGCCAGAGATAGGATGGATTTTTTTCCCCATATATCATTATAAACAAAGCCTTGTTGGTCCACTTTGAACCTATTTCTTTCTCTCTCTCTTTCAGGTGACAAATTTTCACTACACCCGCAAGGATGGGAGGGAGTGAAACTCAACACTCAGACACAGATCCTAATAATTTAGCCAGCCATGGTAAAAAGGAAAGTATCGAAAATGTGGAGGATGGGGAAAGCAAGCAAGATGCGTAAGTGCATGAATTTTGATTTTTTTTTTTTGCTGAGGATCTAAACTTATTTATTAAATTTAAATGCCATCCATACATTTGGAAGCCGTTCAAGGCAACTGTGAGCGGCTTCCAAATGTAACATGTATATTGTAATGCAATGTAATCCGTAAACCTGGGTTAATGTCACAGTTCCTAGGGCAGGGGTAGGCAACCTTGGCTCTTTTATGACTTGTGGACTTCAACTCCCAGAATTCCTGAGCCAGCCATGCTGAGGGGAAAGGGAGAGGTTTCCAAGCTGAGCAACGCTGGCTCAGGAATTCTGGGAGTTGAAGTCCACGAGTCATAAAAGAGCCAAGGTTGCCTACCTGTGTCCTAGGGCTTTGACTGGGTGGTTTTAGGCCATAAAGACATTGGCGACTCTTAGTGACCACATAGATAGCAATAGCACTTAGACTTTATATACCGCTTTGCAGTGCCCTTTATAAGCAGTTTACAGAGTCGGCATCTTGCCCCCAACAATCTGGGTTCTCATTTTACTGACCTCGGAAGGATGAAAGGCTGAGTCAACCTTGAGCCAGTGAGGATCGAACTGTTGGCAGTTGGCAGAATTAGCCTGCAGTGCTGCATTCTAACCACTGCACCACGAGGGCTCTTAGATACATTCAAAATTAAAACATAACTTTCCCAATAGTGAGTAGTGAGCATATACCATAATATATGCAAGAACTGTGGAACATTTTTTTTTATAATAATTTTTATTATCATTTTCCTTTATACTGCTCTAGTACATATTCAGCAGGCTGTGTCATTTTTATATACTTCGGATCAACATTCTATACAATATATACACTATATACATTCAATATCTAACCCACAATAGCCTTATGTATATTTCCAATGTTTGTTTCTATTGTCTATCCAAGTATACCATTTTTCCCAAGCCGTGTAAAATTCCGAATCATCTTTTTCTTTTAATTCTAGAGTGAGTTTGTCCATTTCGGCACATTCATATATCTTCTGAATGATCAATCCCTCTGGTGGTATATTGCGTTCCTTCCAGTATTGCGCGAACGCAATTCTTGCCGCAGTTAATTATATGTAGAATGAGATTATCTTATTTTCCTATCAAATTTCTTTTTAAGTATTCCCAGGAGAAATGTTTTGTGGAACATTTTTATGGCAAATTAACTAAGTGAATTAAAAATAAGACAGAATAAAAATAATTTACTCTTTTTAACAGTTATTTTTTTTTTCTTTCAGTAAAACTGGTGATACAAAGAAAAATAACACAGTGGACAAGGAAGATAAGGATGAGAAGAAAAATAAAAGTAAACCCAAGGAGAAAAATAATAAAGAGGAGTAAGTGGTTTTAAATTTCTGCACAGAACGATCTCCTGTTCAAATGCATTACTGCCCAAGTCAGTTTATAGACAAGATCATTTTGTTCTGATGTTAGTCAGTGGAGGTAGTTCAGAAAAGAAGCACACTAATAAACACTAGCTCTAGCTTTATTGTTAAGATTACCTTAATAGAATCCTGCAAGTCCCAAAGTCCACTTCTTTAATTCCCCAGAAATTTCTTCTGATATGTTTCCCATGCCCCCCACTCCTATGAGCCGAGGTGTCTTTTAAATGCTGATTCTCCAGTCTGCGGCTCTTTTTCCAGTCTCCCTAGATTGGGAGTCTTCAAACTTGGGCAACCATTTTGTGTGAATGGTTAATGTAGGAATGGATAATTTTTTTTCTTTTGCTTACTCCTCAGGGGGAAGAAAGAAATATTTGTCATTGATCCCTCTGGAAACCTTTATTACAACTGGCTGTTCTGTATCACCTTGCCTGTCATGTACAATTGGACAGTGATCATTGCTAGGTATTGTAGTATTATAGAAAATAATGACCACATTAGAAATATTCCTGTAGCCTTAAGCCCAGTTTCCCAACTTGGCGTCATCCAACTGTGTTGAACTTCAACTCCCGTAATTGCTATCCAGAGAAACAGAAAGAAAGAACTTCTTCTTTAATCTTTATTTTTAACTAGCTGCACCCAGCCACGCGTTGCTGTGGCTCAGTCTGGTAAAAGCGTGTGTTGCTTTTACGTCCAACAGATGGCGCTGTTTTTCAAAAAAAGCATGTTTTACCTGTCACAGGTGTGACATCTATATAATATAGGTATATAAAAACACACGCGTATTCGAATGCAACGTTGTGTCAAAATTTCAAAGCAATCGGTGAAGAACTTTCGGAGATTTAAGATTTTGAACACTCGAACATTTACATTTTTATTTATATAGATTCTTGTTGCATTCTTCGAAACCGTTTCACCTGCAAGCGATCCAGTTATTGGGAAGCGTGTGGCATGCTCATTTAATAAATAAATAAATAAATAAATAAATAAATAAATAAATAAGCAGAAAATATGATCCAGTCCAGTTAAGTTCATTGAAAAAATTCTAAGGTTGTGAGTTAAGAAACATCTGTGGATAATGGAGGTCTTGGCAAAAATAACAACGTAACAGAGTGTAAAATGTATACCATACTCCAGTCTGCAATACGGGAGTAAGGATATTCACATACGAATACTCTGCAGCCATTTTGATGGCTGGTGACAAAATGTACATAAACTGTTCAGAGATTCCAAAAATGTTCTCTACACTGTCATTTGCTGAACATTCAAACTCTTAAATTAGAAACCGAATATTTGAATATATTTGAATGTGCGGTTGATTTAACCTTAGGAGACAGCTAATCTCCATAATGATGTAACAGTTTCAAGGAAGGTTAATTTAAAAAGGACTAGCACCTTCATCCCCGACTTAGAGATTTATATTTAAGGTTTGTGTTTACCATCTGAAGCTATGTGAGCTTGTGAATATAGTAACTGAAATATATAAGCCCCAATATCAAGTACTGATTTTTATAAATCTTAGTGCCCGCTAAGCCTTTTGCAGTATGTGAATTCAATAATTTGTCACTTGATGGCTCTGTTTGCATCCTGCTTATCCAAAGCAACTCAAGTACATCAAAAGGTTTCAAACAATCTTGGATGGTCTCATTAAACACAATATCTTTTTTGCTCATTACAGCCCTTAATACAGGGGGTCTTCAAACTTGGCCCTTTTATGACTTGTGGACTCCAACTCCCAGAATTCCTCAGCCAGGCATGCGTGCCTGGCTGAGGAATTCTGCGAGTTGAAGTCCACAAGTCATAAAAGGGCCAAGTTTGAAGACCCCTGCCTTAATAGGTAAGATACTTTTAAGTTTTCTCACACGCTACCCGTGTTTGCATCATCTACCTAATCTCCACTTCCTTACATACACACACACCTCATCCCAATTTAAACCCTACATCGGCTAGCCATTCTACCCATCTGATGAAGTGAACTGCAGCTGATGAAAGCTTTTACTAAAATTGGTTAATTGGAAAAGGTGCCAATCTAGACCAGGGATAGACAACCTTGTTTTGTTTTTTTTAATGACCCGTGGACTTCAACTCCCAGAATTCCTGAGCCAGCATAGCTCAGCTTGGAAACCTCTCCCTTTCCCCTCAGCATGGCTGGCTCAGGAATTCTGGGAGTTGAAGTCCACGAGTCATAAAAGAGCCAAGGTTGCCTACCCCTGCCCTAGACTAACACTGTTCTTCCTATTCTGCATCAACAGATCTGAGCTTTATCCATGCCATGCTATTCGTTTTTTCTGCAAAACAGGAGAAATTGGCAGGGGTACCAAAAAAATGTTCATTTTCTTTAACAGACAAAGCAAAACAGCTACTTTACACAAATCGAATTTTGTGGGTCTGTTAAATTTGTAGCTGCGATTCATGTCCAAAATGAGACTCATCTTCCTAAAGTGCCACGCGGTCCCTCCACTGAAATGAATAGCTGCTGTTGTTGTTGTTGATGATGATATTTGATGCTTAATTTTAAATTGCTGGTGTCATTTGTTCTTACTCAGGGCCTGTTTTGATGACCTTAATCATAACAATTTAGAAATGTGGTGCATTTTGGACTATTCTTCAGATTTTATTTATATTGCTGACATGTTTGTGCGGACAAGGACAGGTAAGGCTGCATTCTATTGTCCACAACTGAGCCCACCATTTCTGTTGCTAAGTGAGGAAGTTGTTAAATGAGTTTAACAACTCACTTTAGGACCTTTTTTTGTCACAGTTAAGCAAATCACGGCAGTTGTTAAGTGAACCATGCCGTCATTAAGCAAATCTAGCTTTTCTCATTGACTTTGCTTGTCAAAAGCCTGCTAGGAAAAATAACAAATGGTGATCACATGTTGCTGCTGCTGCTGCTGCTGCTACTAATACTACTACTACTACTACTACTACTACTACTACTACAAATAATAATAATAATAATAATAATAATAATAATAATAATAATAATAATAAAGTTGGAAGGGACCTTGGAGGTCATCTAGTCCAACCTCCTGTTCAGGCAGGAAACCCTATACCACTTCAGACAAATGGCTGTCCAGCCTCTTCTTAAAAACTTCCAGTGTTGGAGCATTCACTGCTTCTGGAGGCAGGTTGTTCCACTGGTTAATTGTTCTAACTGTCATGAAATTTCTCCTTAATTCTAGGTTGCTTCTCTCCTGGGTTAGTTTCCATCTGTTGCTTCTTGTCCTGCCTTCAGGTGCTTTGGAGAATAACTTGACTCCCTCTTCTTTGGGGCAGCCCCTGAGATATCGGAACACTGCAATCATGTCACCCCCTCGCCCTTCTCTTCATTAGACTAGACCAGGGGTAGGCAACCTTGGCTCTTTTATGACTCGTGGACTTCAACTCCCAGAATTCCTGAGCCAGCATGGCTAAGCATGGAAACCTCTCCCTTTCTCCTCAGCATGGCTGGCTCAGGAATTCTGGGAGTTGAAGTCCCTGAGTCATAAAAGAGCCAAGGTTGCCTACCCCTGGACTAGACATAACCAATTCCAGCAACCGTTCCTTATATATATAGCTGTTGTTTGCATATTTAACTGGCTAAACAGCACCTCCATGATATAGAAATGGAAACAGAGGATCCATAGGTGGTTCAAAAAGTCAAGCTGGAGATCACAATTGTGCAAACAAAGCCGTGCCCTTCTTTTCCAGATACAGTTGCCTCTTTGTGGCTGCCATCTTGAGTTTTTTGTCCTCTTCCCTGCAGGCATCTCTGAATGGACCCATGCAACGCATCGGCTTTCAGTAGCACTTAGGCCTAGATATTTTATACATACACATTCCATATACCTTATGCATTTTTGTGACTTCTTTTTGAAGGCATTTATTTTTTTTAACATGGAACAGCTTGAGATGTATTTTATGAGGGGATTTTTAAATTTTTAAAGGGAGCTAGGTCCAGAATTCCCTTCCCCGGCAAAACAAAGATCACCCAATTTCATCCAGTGGTTAAGGCACCAACCAGGCTGGAAACCAGGAGACTGTGAGTTCTAGCATGAAAGCCAACTGGATGACTTTGGGTCAGTCACTCTCTATCTCTGCCCAATCCACCTCACACAGTTACCGCTGTGGGGGAAATAGGAGGAGGGGGTATTAGATATGTCACCATCTTGAATATTAAAAAAATATTAAGGTAGGATATAAATAAATATAATAAATTTCAGATCCCCATTTCTGGGCATGATTATCATAACTATTCATAATGCTGGAGAGTTAAATTCAGAAATAGGCGGTCTTCAAAATTCCCTCACACATAGCACTTTAAGCAGGGGTCCTCAACCTTGGCAACTTTGTGGAATTCTGGGAATTTGAAATCCACAAGTCTTAAAATTGCCAAGGTTGAGGACCCCTGATTATCACAAACCAAGGCCAAATCCTACCGGTAGTTTGAAAGAGGTGTTTCAGTTTCTTGGTTTTGAAATGATGGGAGAAACTGTAAGCCCTGCGTAAAAATATAAAAGCCCTTAGCAGCGTTTCTGCATGCTTTTTATATAATGAACAATCCCGTTGAGAAGTTAATTCAGAATTTTAAGTGGGATAAAAGTTTCGTGGAAGTTCACTGTACTAATGAAGCGGAGAAAAAAGAGGATCAGTTTCTAAATGTTAGTTTGGTTCTTCATATTTTAGTTTTAAATGTGAACTGGGAAGGTTCAAAATTCTGACGACTTGCAAAGATGATAGAGAAACCTCTAGGTTTAGATAAAAGTTTAGTAATCGTTTCTGTTTACCTTTTGTCACCGTTTAAAAACAGATTTGTACCGTAAAGAATTGTTTACGTTTTGCTTCAGGTTACTTGGAGCAAGGCTTGTTGGTGAGAGAAAAATCTAAACTCAAGCAACGATACAAGGAAACATCACAGTTCAAATTGGATCTACTGTCCATCATGCCAACAGATCTACTTTACTTCAAATTGGGACTGAATTATCCAGAAATAAGAATAAACAGATTACTCAGAATATCGCGTATGTTTGAATTCTTCCAGCAAACAGAAACGAGAACAAGCTATCCAAATATCTTCAGGATCTCTAATCTCGTCATGTACATTATAATTATTATCCACTGGAACGCTTGTATGTATTTCTCCCTCTCAAAAGCGATTGGCTTTGGAACAGATACGTGGGTCTACCCCAATATTTCTCACCCTGAATTTGGCAGGCTTGCTAGAAAATATGTGTATAGCCTTTACTGGTCGACACTGACTTTGACAACCATTGGTGAAACACCCCCTCCTGTGGAAGATATAGAGTATTGGTTTGTTGTTGTTGATTTCTTGGTCGGTGTATTAATCTTTGCTACTATCGTTGGCAATATCGGTTCTATGATCTCTAATATGAATGCTGCCCGAGAGGAATTTCAAGCAAGGATTGACGCTATCAAGCAGTATATGCAGTTTCGTGATGTAAGCAAAGATTTAGAAAAACGGGTGATCAAGTGGTTTGATTATTTGTGGACGAATAAAAAGGCCGTAGACGAAAGAGAAGTCTTGAAATTTCTTCCAGATAAATTACGAGCAGAAATTGCTATTAATGTTCATTTGGAGACGTTGAAAAAAGTCCAGATTTTTTCAGACTGTGAAGCTGGTCTGTTAGTTGAGCTGGTCTTGAAACTACAACCGCAGGTATTTAGTCCTGGAGATTATATCTGCCGGAAGGGTGATATTGGGCGAGAAATGTACATTATCAAAGAAGGAAAACTTGCAGTAGTAGCTGATGATGGAATAACTCAGTTTGTCGTTCTTAGTGATGGCAGTTATTTTGGAGAAATTAGCATCCTTAACATTAAAGGTAGCAAAGCTGGAAATAGAAGAACAGCTAATATTAGAAGTCTTGGCTACTCAGATTTGTTTTGTCTGCATAAAGATGATCTGATGGAAGCTTTAACAGAATATCCAGATGCAAAGACTTTGTTGGAAGAGAAGGGAAAGCAAATCCTTATGAAAGATGGGCTACTGGATTTAGAGCAAGCACACATGAAGAGAGACACTGAAAACCTTGAGCAAAAAGTTAGCCAAATAGAAGGAATGCTGGATAATTTACAAACAAGGTTTGCTAAACTTTTAGCTGAATATAGTGCTGCACAGCAGAAATTGAAGATGAGGTTAAGACAAGTCGAAACCATTGTGAAACCATCTCTAGAGTATGATTTGTCAGACTTAGAAGAATTGCAAAGAACTACTGGTCATTAAGGGTTAAAAAAACATTTCAGATATTCATACCTGAGGATAAATTAATCAATGATGGGCAGAATTATGTTAGATATTCCATTAGATATGGGAAACTATTCATAACAACCAGTTTTTTTCTGGGCAGTATGACACATATGACACAACGCCATCATGTACTGTGGTTCTACAAATCATAATCTCATGGAGCAACTTGGAAACTGGGAATCTCATGGAATTAATGAAGGATTAGTAGGCTACATTCTAAATTCTGTCTCTGTAACCCATCTAGAAAGAAACATTTTTTTCCAGCTACTCAGAAGCTACTGTGAGTTTACAATTGATGGACATTATTAAACTATCTGATCATATTAGATTCATGAGTCAGAGAACACCTTTGTTATCATAACTATCCAGAAAACTCAAAAAAGTTCGTATAACGTGGAAATATTTCTACAAGAAAATTCTGCACTGCTAGTAATATTGACGCAGAATTGTGCTACTTGTACCGACTGTAAGCAATTCATCATAAGTTAAAGTTATCTGTTGGATAAACAGACAGACTTTTTACTATGAGAGTTATTCTTTTGATTATCATTGTTTTAAGCAATGTACAATTTCTGCAGCAACTGGTGGATACAAATGAAATAAATCTAGCCATTAACATCTTAGGTTAATCCAAATATTCAATAACTCAAGAAGAAAAAACAGAGTCAACTACAAATTATAGTGTAATGATTATAGCAGTCAAATTACAAGACTCAAGTATATGGAGAAGATACCTAATTGAGGAATCCAGAATGAAGATGTCAGCTGTCGTACAGGCATGTAATCTTTCATGAAGATTCCCTGGAAAGGATGCAAGGCAGAGCTCTGCACAGCTTGGAATTGTTAAAAAAAAAAGAAGAAGCTTTGATAGCTATCAAAAAATAACCCACACTAACCAAGTGTTCCATTGCGAAATAGCAACCAAACTTCTTACAAGTGGAACGTTATTCAGATGGGAAATGCACTGCAGCAATCCAGAACACCAGAAAAGAAAAACAACTAGAGAACCTCCAACACATTGGACACTCGTGCAACTTTATCAAAAGTGCCTGACCACTCGACACCCTACAGCACAGCCAACATAAGCTATGAAAAGGATAACACTACCACACAAGGAAAACATCTCAGAAACAGCCAAGAGACTATTATAACCACATGGCTGTAATGAATATCCATAGAACACAAACCGATTAAAACCCTCCCAAAACATCTTGGGTTAATCAAAATATTCAATAACTCAAGAAGAAGAAACAGAGTCAACTACAAACGATAGTGTAATGATTATGGCAGTCATTATGTAGGATAGACAAGCAGAAGCCCAGCACAACGTATCCATGAGCACCAACTAACAGTAAGAAGACTCAATGAAAACTCTTTTAATCTCACAATTTATGGGTAGACACAAATAGCTTCAACTGGGAAACCGAATGTATCTAAACTAAGCCAATTCCTGGAAGCTTGGCATTGAGACAAACCATCCACCAATAGACACATGAAGAAGAGACAATTAAAAAATTAAGGAGGAATAAAAAAAAAACAGAATGCAATCAAAACCCAGATAAGCATGAATTAACACCAGAAAAAAGAGCAGAAAACAGTATGCTCATGGGCAGGGTAAGCTACTATATAAAAACGGAGCAAATCCCATATTCACTTGCACTGATGGATTTACCTAGTCATTTTTGCCATCATTTTTCATAATTCTCTTCTATTGGAATTGGGTAATTGGTCTGGTCTGATCTGATCTAGAACTAGCTGCAAAAAGTCACAACCCAATTTTTTTGCACTCAGTGAGTGACAGGCATAAAGAGGCAACACAGGACATACCCATATCACCCTCTGGATGGAAGGAATTTTATGGTTAACAGTTTATGGACTCAAATGAGAAAGGAAAGGAGGGATTTTATAATTAGCTTATAATTGATTATTTCGCCCTGTTGGCCTGTTCAGATGGTGAAATTTAATATAGCCCTGGGAGAAGGACTTTTTTTTTCTGCCAGAATTGTACAAAAGCCATGTTGAATGGTGGGTCTCACTCTTGGGAAGTTTACTCATACATATAAGCATTACCTGTTGTATTCCAGTAAGTAAGAAACTTTCAGTCACAATGCTTTTTTATTTGCAAAGAAGTGGACAGTCCTTCAATTTATAGACTAACAAGCCTCAATTGTGTTATGGAAAAAAATGGTATGCTAGATTAAGGATTGGGTAGTAGCAAAGCCTTAGTTCCCGAAGAGCAGTCAGGCTTTAGAACGAATAGTTCTACCATTAATAATGGTTTTACTTTATGTTATTTTATTAGCAAATATGCAATAAAAGTAGCCAATTCTTCACAACTCTTAGATTCTGTAACAGAATCAGCCTTGTAAATTTGCAGGATTCTTGTTGTTTGCCATGTATATGTATACATTCGAACTAGACTGTGATGATTCTCTGTGTCATATATGTGCGTATATGCATAATGGTACCGTATCTTTTGAGCTGAATGCAATGAAAGTTCATTTTAATGTATGTGGATTACATTTAAAGTGACAATAAAGTTTTTAATTCTACTCTACTCCTATTCTATCCTATCCTATTTTTTCCTTTCCTTTCCTTTCCTTTCCTTTCCTTTCCTTTCCTTTCCTTTCCTTTCCTTTCCTTTCCTATTCTATTCTATTCTATTCTATTCTATTCTATTCTATTCTATTCTATTCTATTCCTATTCTATTCTATTCCTATTCCTATTCCGTTCTATTCTATTCTATTCTATTCCTATTCTACTCTATTCTACTCTACTCTATTGGTTGATTCAATTAACAGATATTCTTTGCAGGTAATGTGGCTTTGGATATGGAGACCAGACTTCGTTATTTCAGCAAGTCTTTATATAGAAAATCTGGTGGGAATGGTCCTTTCAGTCAATTAGCACTTTAATAGGGTTAGGCAGAGATGTATTTTGGCTCCTATCCTGCTTAACTTGTACATGAATGATATCCCAAGATGTCCCCAGACAACTGATAACAATAGCACTTAGACTTATATACTGCCCCATAGTGCTTTATAGCATTTTCTGGGTGGTTTACAATGTCAGCATATTGCCCCCAACCAGCTGGGTCCTCATTTTACTGACCACAGAAGGATGGAAGGCTGAGTCAACCCTGAGCCAGTCAGGATCGAACTACTAGCAGTTGGCAGAATTAGCCTGCAATACTGCATTCTAACCACTGCACCACCAGGGCTCTTTGTATAAATGAATGAATGCCCAGAATCAGACATAAATGTATAAACATCTTACTTTGGGCTAATGACATGGTTTTGTTATCTCACTCCCAATTGGAGTAAGAAGATTGCTGTATCAATTTAATTCTTATTGTGAACTTAGCTACCTGGACCTTAATAAGATACAGGTAGTCCTTGACTTACAACAGTTCATTTAGTGACCATTCAAAGTTACAACAGCACTGAAAAAAGTGACTTGTTTTTCACGCTTACAACCTTTGCAGCATCCCCATGATCATGTGATCAAAACTGCCTGAAGAATGCTAATCTGCACCTGAAAGACATGGGTCACCTTGCTCAGGACAACAAGATTGACCTTCTGGACAGAGAGGTCTGAACGACGAGTCAAAGACTTCTACTCCTCTCCTTTCCTCTCCCTTCTACTTTTTCTTCTCTCCTCTCCTCT
>NW_015390505.1:3658-13440 GCF_001527695.2 Protobothrops mucrosquamatus | reverse complement strand
AAAAAAAATTACATTAACTTTAATAAATCATCTCATTAAAGCAGCTGCATCTTTGTTCATGTATCAAGACAGGAAAAGCAACAGGCTGCTAGATGCTGCTGTTATCTGAGATAGAGAGCATGGTTGAAACACGTACAACCCTTAGACTTTTCTTCCTAGTAAGAATATTATCCTTTTAAATGGGCTTAATGAAATAAAAATGCAGTAATTCAGAGTAGCAAAATAATAAAACTGAAGTCAAGAACCAATAAAATATAAATTATTCACTGTTAGTCGTCCCAATTATCCACAGGTCCACCCACCCAGGTTGGTTTATAATAGCTTCTGTTTTTGCAGTTTTCATTACACAAATATTTGAAGATCTTGTATGGAAAGAAAAAAAAACCCCAAACTATCACCATGCAAATTTTTAAAAGTTGTGTTCAGAGATATAAATATGGTGTTTTTCAGGAACTTATTTTAAAACAAATCTTTTGACATAGGAATAGAAGAAGCTATAGTTCGTTTGCAAATGCCATTTATTTCTCAATATTCATTATTCATTCAATTTTTTTTCTCAGTCATGATAAAATTAAGCGTTGAACAACTGAAAAAGAATAGAAAAATTGTAACTGCTCTGTAGAAATATCTACCATATCTTCTGAGAGATGAACAGGTTGACTTGCTGGAGATGAAAGCCAACGAAAGATTTTTTTGTTTTACGATTCAAATAAAAAGGTGTCACTTAAATTCTGTATTTTTTTCTTGATGGAAAGGAGTTTTAAGTGATAGCTTCCAACAAAATTCACAGGCAGGATCTTTGCTGAACTACAGCGTGAAGTTTTTCTCTCCATCTAACTAATTCTTCAGCAATGTCGCAAGAATACAGAAATAATTTAGATAACCTGTTCCAAAACAAATACAATTCAGTGGAGAAATGCGAGCCTGGCTATTGAAACTGCTTATAAAACTGTTAAATCTTCAGTTGCTGAGTCAAGAAATAATAATTTCTTGGTTCTCTGTCCAAGGGATAAAGCAAACATGTTTAGCCTCTAATCTGTTTTAACAGAAAATGAACTTGTTCATTTAGCTTTTGTTTGCTTTGAACGCTGAATAGCTTGTAGTTTTTTTTCTCCTGTTTTACTCCGGTAATGATTAACCAACTAATCTTCAAGATTCAGGCAGACATCAATTATCCCACTATATAGATAAAGCAAAAGAAGCTGATTTTAGCCATTCCTGTGCTCTGCCAGAGAGCAATGACTTTTGGGATAAAATAAGGTGACAAGTCATTAGGACACTGATGCTCTAGTGTTATTTTAGGAACTAAAACAGACTATGAATAACAGAATAACAGAGTTGGAAGGACCTTGGAAGTCTTCTAGCCCGACTGCTTGCACAAGGAGGAGACACAGTGGTGGGATTCAGCCAGTTTGGCAGAACCAGTAGCTAATTTTTTGTTGCCCAGGTCCAGAATGGACTTCCGGAAGCGGTATCCACACAGAGAACTGGTTGTTCACATATTTGAATCCCACCACTGAGGAGACACTATACCAGGGGTAGGCAACCTCGGCTCTTTTATGACTCATGGACTTCAACTCCCAGAATTCCTGAGTCAGCATAGCTATACCATTCTGGACAAATGGCTGTCCAGTCTCTTAAAAGCCTCCAGGGATGGAGCACCCACAATTTCTGGAGGCAAGTTGTTCCACTGGTTATTTGTTCTCACTGTTAGGAAATTTCTCCTTAGTTCTAGGTTGCTTCTCTCCTTGATGAGTTTTCATCCGTTGCTTCTTGTCCTGCCTTCAGGTGCTTTGGAGAATAGGTTGACTCCCTCTTCTTTGTGGCAGCCCCTGAGATACTGGAACACTGCTATCATGTCACCCCTCATCCTTCTCCTCACTGGACTAGATTTACCCAATCCCTGCAACCGTTCATATGTTTTAGCCTCCAGTTCCCTAATCATATTTGTTGCTCTTCTCTGCAGTTTTTCCAGAGTCTCAATATCTTTTTTACATCGTGGTGACCAAAACTGGATGCAGTATTCCAAGTGTGGTCTTAACCAAGGCATTATAATATATTAACACTTCACATGATCTTGATTCTATTCCTATGACACATGATACACACACACACATACACACACACACACACAAAGTATGTATATCATGTTATAGCATTTAGGATATAGGATAGATAAATGGATGGATGAGATGATGGATAGATGGATGGATGAGATAGACACAGACAGATAGATGGAAAGATAGATAGATAGATAGATAGATAGATAGATAGATAGATAGATAGATAGATAGATAGATAGATGAGATAGATAGATAGATGAGATAGATGAGATGAGATAGATTGGATGGATGGATGGATGGATGGATGGATAGATTGGATGGATGGATGGATGGATGGATAGATAGATAGATAGATAGATAGATAGATAGATAGATAGATAGATAGATAGATAGATAGATAGATAGATGAGATTGGATGGATGGATGGATGAGATAGACACGGACAGACAGATAGATGGAAAGATAGATTAGATAGATAGATGAGATAGATTAGATGGAGGGATGGATTAGATAGATAGATGAGATGAGATAGATTGGATGGATGGATGGATGGATAGATTGGATGGATGGATAGATAGATAGATAGATAGATGAGATTGGATGGATGGATGGATGGATGGATGAGATAGACATGGACAGACAGATAGATGGAAAGATAGATTAGATAGATGAGATAGATTAGATGGAGAGATGGATTAGATAGATAGATGAGATGAGATAGATTGGATGGATGGATGGATGGATGGATGGATGGATGGATGGATGGATGGATAGATAGATAGATAGATAGATGAGATTGGATGGATGGATGGATGGATGGATGAGATAGACACGGAAAGATAGATTAGATAGATGAGATAGATTAGATGGAGGGATGGATGGATTAGATAGATAGATGAGATGACATGAGATATGATGAGATGAGATGAGATGATGAGATGAGATGGATGGTATATGAATATATGCAGTGGTTTTAGCTAATGCAGAAAAGTTTGCCTTTCAGGGCTTAAAGCATGTTAAGGATTCCTTGCTTTGACTGGTTAAGTAACTGATAACCTCCACAGTAGACTGCAGCAGTACATACAAACATCTGTATCTGATAAAACCTTTGCACACCCATTTCAGGGCTGTCCAAAATTATCGGATTTAAATAAACGAACGAGTCTCTTGTTACTTTCCCCGCAGCAGCTCTTTGATCACAGCACACGGGGTCTAATGTCTTCAGAAAGCTGAATGCCCTTCACCCTAGAAATTTAGTACAGGTAGTCCTTAACCTATGACCCCAACTGAGCCCCAAATTTATGTTGTTCAATGAGAAATTTCTTAATGGAGTTTTGCCCCGTTTTGCGACTTTTCTCGCTCTGGGACACTGCAACCATCATAAATGTGAGTCAGTTGTCAGGCACCAAATGTAAATCACCTGACCGTGGGGATGGTGATAAGTGATAAGTCACTTTTCGGGGATGTCGTAACTGAACGGTCACTAAATGAACTGTTGTAAGTCAAGGACTACCTGTATTCAGATGGTCGTGCAGTAAAGTGGCATTCCTATTGGATGCTATTCTTTTTCTGTCCACTAGATGGAGCACTCCAGCCCTTTGTTAGATTAATTTTATTCCAGATGGGTATCAAAATATAACGTATTTCTGGTTAGCTGGCTGAGTGACCCAACAGCTCTCTAAATAAAGAAGCTGCTACACGTATTCAGAAATGTAATTATTTGTCCACAAAGCATCAAACCAGTCTTCGTCTGTTCATTCAGGCGCCCCTTTTATTTGTCCATTTAATTGCTTTTATGACAGAAAAAAAATCTACTAAGGCAAAAATACACGCATTGTCAAAGAAAATAAAAAAATGCAATAAAAGTTTTTTTTTTTTAAAAAAAGGTGGGGAAATCAACAAAAACGCTATATTACGTTAGCTGTAAAAAGTGATGCCCATTAACGGCTCAGATTTGGATGCAACTTCCCTTCAGATTAAGTATTGAAATCATTCTCGTTTCCTTCCACCTTCAGCCCTGTTTGGCTTTCTACTTTCTGCCTAGCTAAAGTGATACCTGCAGTTGCCTTACAAGCACAAGGGTGTGTGTGTGTGTGTGTAACTTCCTACTCACCTTTCTTCCCACCCAGTGCAAACAAACCAGGTCATCTTTGAAGGACAGATGTTTTCCCGCCCTTTATCGCCAAGTGGCAATTGTTATCTGAGGTTTGGCTTGTTAGTTTGACCGTGCAGGTTGGTGATAGAGTTCCTTTCTTTTATAGGTTGATGGAAACAATTGTAATGTTTTGTGCTACTTGGATCTCAGGAGATGCCTAAATTGCTTTAAACATATGCCCCTAACACTGCCCTTGTTCTTGGTAGCAACCCATAGGGCATTACCATTTCAACCTCATGGGCAGTTTTTCCATTTTGAGCCAATATTTGATTATATTGTACTTAACTGAATTTGCATAGCTAGTTAAATAAGCCTTGACTTATTAAAAGGATATATTTGCCGTGCTGTGCAGTTTATACTTGATATAAATTAATTACACTGGCTGTGCTAGCAATCCATCTGCATTGTCACTTGATTCCTGGATCACAAGCTAGCTAATCCTAAAGGTGTTGTTTTTTTTCCCTCCAAAAGGCAACTCGACTTTTTTTCTTTTTTCTTAGAAAATGTTTCGTTCCTCATCCCAGAAGCTTTTTCAGTTCTCTTGGATGAGAAGTGAAACATTTTCTTTTTTTTAAATAAGAAGTTTTATTAGTTTTTCAATTTTACAGCCAAGTATTTAAGGAGCAGCGCGGTAATAGGGTAGTCAATAGTCCATTAACAAAATCTTTCATACATCTCTCAGATTACATCATTAAAAACTCCCTCTCTTTTTCCCTTAATTATTATATCAAATTCAAATTAATACATTTCTAATTATAGCCAAGAAAGTCCAATTGCCTTTTGAAAAAAAGCATCTTTGGGACAACCATGACCTGGATGACTGAGAATCTCCATAAACAAAATAGAAATGAATCCTAAATCCAGGAATGTACACAGAATACTAAACTGTATACACTTATAATAACAAAATCTGTCTAAAAATGCATGGAGCGATGCCTTCTCTTAGTCTTTGTAACTACCACTTGCCTTTGCTTTCATCTGGGCAAGAAAAAAAAAGAAACAAGGCATATTTCTGAATTCTCTGAAAAAGATGAGAAAAACGGGGCAGATGGTGAAATGCTGAATATCTTAGCAAAGAGCTTAAGAGACTTTGGTGATCAGAGCTGAGTGCTCTCTCTGCATATAATATATAATTATTCTATACTTTTCATACAGCAGAGGGCAGGCTGTTAAATCTCGTAATGGATATATGCTCTGTGGAAAGAGAATTCTAAATTATAAAACTGCTTAGCTGATGAAATGCACCATTTGTTCTATTCAGATTGTAAAAGCGTGGAACTCAAAGACACATCTGTTGGGGGATCCATATCACTAAGGTTTTACTTCTTTATCTACTTATTTATTTAGTGTATGGCACATCATACGTGGACTAGCAGTATGTATTAACATTTCATCTAGATTAGAAGAACCCAATAAAATATAAACGTTAAAAAGATCTAGGTTCAAATAATGTCCTAGACCAGAGGTAGGCAACCTTGGCTCTTTTATGATTTGTGGACTTCAACTCCCAGAATTCCTGAGCCAGCATGGCTCAGCTTGGAAACCTCTCCCTTTCCCCTCAGCATGGCTGACTCAGGAATTCTGGGAGTTGAAGTCCACGAGTCATAAAAGAGCCAAGGTTGCCTACCCCTGTCCTACGCTATCTAACCGTTGAAGCCAGCATCGTTTATAAGAGTCGAGGTGGCATAGTGGTTAAACTGCAGTATTGCAGGCTAATTCTGCTGATTGCCAGCAGTTCGGCAGTTCGATCCTGACCGACTCAAGGTTGACTCAGTCTTTTATCCTTCCAAGGTCGGTAAAATGAGGACCTAGATTGTTGGGGGCAAGTTGCTGATTCTGCAAACTGCTTAGAGAGGGCTGTAAAGCACTGTGGTGGTATATAAGCCTAAGTGCTATTGTTATATTTTAAAAAATCAGATACTGGATCAGTATATGCCCTCAGCTTACAGTCGGTCGTGATGTGATCTACAGTTTGACATAAGACCCTGCAGTCACACCGAGGGGAGGATACTATGCCCCATTTATGCAGGGAATCCCAGCAGATGCCATGTGAGCTGAAATTTTTCACACTTACGACCATTGCCGCATGTGATCAGAATTCAGACGCTTGGCAACTGACTCATATTTATGACGGTTGCAGCGTCCCGGGATCACGTCACGTGATCTCCTTTTGCGACCTCCATGGGAAAGCCAGATTCGCCTAGCAACGGTGTTGCCAACTTAATAACTGCAGTGATCCACTTAACAACTGTGGTAAGAAAGTTTTGTTAAATGGGGCAAAACTCGCTTAGCAAATGTCTCGCTTAACAATGGAAATTTTGGGCTCAGTTGTGATTGTAAGTCGAGGACTCTCAGTATTACGAAGCAGAGACATCAGCGTGAGAACCCACCACTCTAAAATTAAAAAAACTCTACCCTATAATTAAGTCTGAGGAAGTACCTAATGACGGAACAGCACCGCTTCCCCGAACGTATTGAGTTACTTCGATACTCGATACGACACAAAGAGGGTCAACGTTACATACCGACACTTTCACCCTGGTATTCTTTCCGACTCGCGGTTTCTTAACTCCGGAAACTTGATACCACGACCTCTTCTCTCCTGCGAGTCCCCTGGACCGCAAGGCGATCAAACCGGTCAGTCCTAAAGGAGATCAACCCCGACTGCTCTTTAGAAGGCCAGATCCTGAAGTTGAAACTCAAGTTCTTTGGCCACCTAATGAGAAGGAAGGACTCACTGGAGAAGAGCCTAATGCTGGGAAAGATTGAGGGCAATAGAAGAAGGGGACGACAGAGAATGAGGTGGCTGGATGGAGTCACTGAAGCAGGAGGGGTGAGCTTCAATGGACTCCAGAAGATGGTAGAGGACAGGAAGGCCTGGAGGAATGTTGTCCATGGGGTCGGGATGGGTTGGACACGACTTCGCAACTAACAACAACATTAATTCAGACCCGAGTCCTTTCTTTTGCTGGAAGCCATAAAATCCAATTGCCTTATCTTTTTTCATTAAAGCTGACAACAACCCGCAGCGGCCACGCCGATTGTGCCATGCACAATCAAGTTTATTTGCTTAGGTCCAGCTTTATTTATTTTCGGATGATTCAGTTAGGAGCGTTTTGTGGTCATTTCCAAAGCAGCTTGCTCGCTTTGTATATTTTGGGGCTTCTGACTTAGCCAAGTGCCGAAGGATCTGGCGGCTCGCTTCTATTTTCCGACCCAGGGGTTTTTATAAACTTTCAGAAGGAACTGAAAGAATGCTATTTCTGAGCCAGATTAATTTTTTTTTTTCAAAGGAGCCGCTCTCGGTTGCCTGCAAATTTCTGCAAAACGTTAGAGGCTTCAAAAGAAAAGAAAGGAAAAACCTGCGTTGTGCAATTGTGGCAAATTGTTTTCATCCGTGGCTTTACTCTCTTTTAAGTTCTTCCTGATGTTCTTTCCCTGGTCCTTTTATGTTTGAGGGAACTTGTGGAATTCAACTTCCAGAATTCCTCAGCCAGCCAGAATATCCTGGTTCCCCATTTGAACAATGACATGAAACTGTGGCTGGTTGAACATGTCCCCTCTTTTGCTTTGCAAAATTTGCTGGAAGGCAAGCAAAAGATGGGACAAGCAAAAGATGAGATTTGTTAAGAATGCATCTCACCTTTTACTCAAAATAAGTAAACGAAGCCAGCCAGAGGTTTTAGGGCAGGGGTAGTCAACCTTGGCTCTTTTATGACTTGTGAACTTCAACTCCCAGTATTCCTGAGCCAGCTGTGCTCATAAAAGAGTCATAAAAGAGCCAAGGTTGACTACCCCTTTTAGGATATGGACTGAATCTAGTTGACCTCAGCTCTTCGTGACTACAGCGTGACCTTCCTCAGGATGACCCCTCCCCAACCTGACCCTTCAGCCAGAAGTCTTCAAACTTGGCCCTTTTATGACTTGTGGACTTCATCCTCAGGATGACCCATCCCCAACCTGACCCTTCAGCCAGGGGTCTTCAAACTTGGCCCTTTTATGACTTGTGGACTTCATCCTCAGGATGACCCATCCCCAACCTGACCCTTCAGCCAGGGGTCTTCAGACTTGGCCCTTTTATGACTTGTGGACTTCATCCTCAGGATGACCTATCTCCAACCTGACCCTTCAGCCAGGGGTCTTCAGACTTGGCCCTTTTATGACTTGTGGACTTCAACTCCCAGAATTCCTCAGCCAGAGTCTCAATATGTTTTATGTTTCAGCTGCAAAGGAAGAAGCATTCACATACCCTGGGTCCATACTTATCAGTGGGAAAAGACTTTGATGAGTCTAAGAGCCATGAGCTTGGGATACTCATGGGTTCCTAGTAAACATTAATCGGCTGTCAAAATGGATTGCAATCATTTTTACTGGGCCCGAAGTCCCCTGGCATTAGATACTTCTGAATTCTGAATTAAAGATATTAATAGGGTGGGACTGGTTCCCTACCCACAAGTTCCTCTTGCGAACACCCTGTTCTCCTTTTCCGTGGCCAAACGGCAGGAGTTAGTGGCTACTAGGGCAAAATATGTTTTTTTTTAATCCGCTTAACTTCCCAGTTCTGAAAATCAGTTTGTACGAGGTTTGCCTGGTGTCACTTTATGGTATAGATTAATTCCAGATGAAAAACTTTTACTCCCTAATTTAAAATCCTGAAGTTTGAAAGCTGCAGGTTTTCATTACCCCTTCTCATTTGCTGTTTTTCTTAAAAAAATAACAATCTAATTTTGGTTAGGTGAAAACGTTTTAATGCTTTGTGATCTCCCTAGGAAAAAAATAGTTTCGAAGGTAGTGTATAGAATACCACACAGAATTTGGGCCTCATCCTCCATATTCCTCACTCAATAGTGTCAGGGTGCTTAACATTGTATTATTATTATTATTATTATTATTATTATTATTATTATTATTATTATTATTATTATTATTATTATTATTATTATTATTATTATTTATTACTCTATGAACTATTTTGTGGGGAAGTTTTGCTTGATAGCTAAGGGAGTCATTTGTTTTTCAAAATTTTATTTATAATACAATTAAAAAAAAACATTGGATATAACGTGACATTCCAGTATATACATTCTTATCAAATTATTCCACATTTTACAGTCGGTTCTTCATCTCTGAATATACATCTAAGTTTTATATACAGTACTTATTCTAAAATAACATATATTTCTATCTTACCGCTAGTCTTTAATCCCAACCGTCCTCCTCGAATCTCTCCAGCGGTAAAATTCATCCCAGTTTTCGAAGTAAACTGATCCACATTTGTCTTTCAAAACCATTGTAAGCCTGTCCATTTCCTTTTTTTTTTTTTTTAATTTATTTTTTTTTAAAACTTTTTATTTATAAAACAATCAAAAAAAAACAAACAAACATTGGATTTGACGTGACATTCCAGTATATACATTCTTATCAGATTATATCATATTTAACAATCAATTCATTATCTCTACATATACATTAAATTTTATATACATTATCTATTCTAAAATAACATACATTTCTATCTTATCATTCGTCTTTAATCCCAGCCGTCCTTTTCAAATTCCTCCAGC
>NW_015390505.1:0-1427 GCF_001527695.2 Protobothrops mucrosquamatus | reverse complement strand
AAGAATCTTTCAAGGCGTTTAGCCATTATGGCCATGAAAATTTTATAGTCCGAATTTAATAATGAAATGGGCCTGTAATTTTTGATAAATGCCAAATCTGAATTGTCCTTGGGGATCAAAGCGATAGTTGCTTCTTCCCATGACATTGGAATCTTCGCATTCTTCAAAACCTCGTTAAATAAGTCTACTAACACTGGACAGCCTGTCCATTTCCGCACATGCTAATATTTTATATAGTGACTCTTCCTCTGTGGGGATTTCTTTGCTCTTCCATTTTTGCGCAAATGCAAGCCTAGCTGCAGTCAAGATGTGTAACAGCAAATAGATTGTTCCCTTATTGTATTTCTCCGTAGTTATTCCCAGCAAGAAGAGTTCCGGTTTTAACTCTAAGTCCAATATTAACATATCTCTCAACCAACTTCGTATCCTATTCCAATACTCACGAACCTTTGGGCATTCCCACCACATATGGCAATATGATCCTATTGCTGATTTACATTTCCAACATAAAGGTGAGATGTTTGAACCCATTTTGGTGACCTTATGGGTGGGAAATGCCATCTATAGAACATCTTGTAAAGATTCTTAGGGGAGTCATTTTTAATAAATAAATAGCGATCTTTAGAAATACGTGCACTTCATATTTTTTGTTTATGAAGGCCTTCAGCGCAAACCAAACCAACGTTGTGCAAACAGTACATTAATTTCTAAGACGAAATATAACATCTATGGATAATACAGGTAGTCCTTAACTTATAACCACAAATGAACCTAAAAATATCATTTGCTAAGCAAGACAGTTGTTAAATCAGTTTTGCCCCAGTTTATAACTTTTCTTGCCACAATTGTTAAGCGAATCACTGCAGTTGTTAAGTTAGTAACAGGGTTGTGTGGGAAGTCAGCCCCCCAGAGAAGGAAATATTAAAAGGGGAGAAAAATATATTTCCTCAAAGGAGCTTAAAGAGGCAGAAAAGCATGCCCAGTTTTCTTAATAGCCCCAAGTCTCCCTCCTCCACGCAGAAACCAGCTCTGTAGAAATGCAGATGTAAATAATCCATTCAGGAAGGTTGGAGCCCTCCAGCTAGAAGCTTAGGAAGACAAAGACACCTACAGTATAATCTACATACCCCACCCAAACTCTAGGACAGAACATAATAGGATTAACCCACCAATACAAAAAGGGCACACTCAGACTCAGGTCAAAGTACATGACACAGGAAATACAACTCCTCAAACAGGAACAGGAAACAACCTCAAGAGCTCCAGAGGGTATAAAAACCCACTCCCTACATGTGCTCTCTCTCTTTTCTTCCAGAAACCCACTCCCTACACATGCTCTCTCTTTTTTCTTCCAGAGCCATCTTTCTGTCTGGCTCTCCTCTTCAATAAACTGCAACCTTCTTTCTAAAGCAGTCGCCATGTTGTTT
>NW_015390504.1:76939-85178 GCF_001527695.2 Protobothrops mucrosquamatus | reverse complement strand
TATTATTATTATTATTATTATTATTATTATTATTATTATTATTATTATTATTACAAGGGTCATTTCAACACTAGAGTAATTAATACTGTCTGCCAACTATACACACTGTATATACTGTATATACTCTTATACTGTATATACATGTAATTGGGGTTTTGTTCATACTAGTGAAGGCTGAATGGACATTCTGATCTATATATCATCTATATCTATCTATATCTATATATCTCTATCTTTATACACACATATTGTATATACTACATATACTGTGTGTGCATGTGTGTATGTATAGATAGATGATATATAGATATAGATGTGGTTGTTAGGCTTCTTGCTGCCCTACAAGGCAGAATGGAAGAGGCCAAAAGGGCAGATAAGGGGGAGATAAGGAGGGAGGGGAGTTGTTTATGTTACTGAGGCTCGGGGGCCTTGGAGGGATCAAACCTGGAATGGATTGGAGGGGTGCTTGCTTAGATTCTCTATTAACAACAGAAACTGGAGTTGCTGGAATTGCCACCACTAAGCAATATTGTCATATGATAATTCACTTTATGACTGCATTGCTTAGTGAAAGAATTTCTGGTTCCAATTGTGGTTGTAAGTCAAGGACTACCTGTATCTGCCATTGCTCCTTTTCTGGGCTTCCTTACTCTGACTGCATACAGTATGTTGCTATGGACTGAGCTATATGTGAGGGGTAACATCCTTGACAAGACTATTGGAGAATAAGCATGGTTAACTTGGATCAAATACCAGTTTATTAATTGTTTAGTGCAAAAAAGGAACAAGCTGTTGAAAGCTGTGTGTTATTTCTGCATGTTCCTGCAAGCAATATAAAATCCATTGTTGTAAGAGCAGTCAGTTTGAATCTGCAGATGACTGCAATGAACACATCACAGCTTAGCAGACTTTGCTACCTTTTGCCTGATTGATTTGCTTTGAGTTGGGGCCTAAATTATCAGTTCTTTATCCTCAATCCTGTTGCACTGTGGTATGTACTGTATGCTAAGTCTGTGCACATATATAGGCATGCATATATTATCTTAATAAGGATACTATTTGAAAATTCTAAATTAATATATGTAAATTAAAATAATAAAACATTGTAAAAAAACATGAGCATTAACAGGGTTTGAAATAAGAGGTAGCTTGAGGCCATGAATGTAACTAAGAAGTCATTTAAAAATTATTAACATTAGGCCCAGTAGAGCTATACCAAAGGTACAGCTGCAGTCGTGATTCTTAGTGTAAGCTAGCAGCTCTGAAATTTTACTCTGGTGATTGCAGCTGTAAGCTGCGCTAATACTGTACGGATCTTTCTCTCCACCTGCTATGGATGCAGTCATAAAAATGTAATACTAATGCAGTGTCAAAGACAGTGCTTACCTAAAAAAAAGAAGAAATGCAGTCTTTAGGATGACTTCCAGATCACAGAACTTCAGATGATTCTAAATGTCACAAAGCGATACAGAAAACTCTAAGAATATATGTTTAAGAATATACCTAATGATACCTATTTCTAAACATGAGGGTAAAACTCATTTTGCTTTCATTCTAGTGAGGATTTACCCAGCTTGCATTTCTCTAACCTGTATATAAATCCATAGCAAATGGAACAAAAATACCACCTCAAGAGCTTCAGATTTGAAAGATTTAAATTTGATCTGTCAATCAAATCAAATCGTACCTGCAAAGCTTGCAAGACTGATGTCAGCCCTCCAGGTAAATCAGACAGGAGGCATCACTAGATGAGGAACATCTACTTTATTGTAAGGCTATAATAACAGAATCTTGCAAGTCTGAAACTTCCTGCTGCCACTTTTAACTACTTGATTCATTAGGGCGGGTCCTTCCTAAATTTCTTTCTGTAACCATTAAGCCATTGGCTCTTATCTCTCCTGCCTGATGATTTTCTAGCAGCATCTCTTCCACTCATGCCAGAAGGTCATCCACACATTCCATTACATCACCCTCCCTTTTGGACTTATCTTCTCTTCCTGAGTTTCCAGGAGAAATAGGTTGTGGGTAGTCAGAATGAAATGTAGCTGTGTCGCTCCCCTTTTCTCCTGGCAAATCCCTCTACCTCACCAAGCATCCCATAAATCATCTCTAGTTGAAGTGGCACTTGCCCCTCCCACAGGAATCTGTTGACTTCCTGTGTCTTATATACCTAATGTGGAAGGAGATGGCCCATTCCCTCCTACTCAGTTTCTTGGTATACTTGAAACTCCATTCATCCCATAGAAAAGCTCCTCCTGTTTCTCCCAGTCAGCACTTGACACTTGCAAGGCAGGTAATTCCCTAGGGTTTGTTGGGATATTGGTTGTAAAAATAGTGTGCCACTTGTGGTGTGTTAACATCTGTTGCTGCCTCCCCTGATTTTTATGACACTTGGTAGCCTTTTCAGTATATTAAATTCTCGACCTGCTTCCTCTACATCTAGAGTCTAACATCACTTCCACCTGTACTGTTCCTCCCTGTGTACCAGAATGGGACTGGGGATGCTGTCTGTGAATGTAACATATTAGTTCAGGGGTAGGCAACCTCGGCTCTTTTATGACTCATGGACCGCAACTCCCAGAATTCCTGAGTCAGCTATGCTGACTCAGGAATTCTGGGAATTGAAGTCCATGAGTCATAAAAGAGCCGAGGTTGCCTACCCCTGTATTAGTTGAATAAATAGGGGATAGTCTACAGCAGGGATGTCAAACTGCTGGCCCATGGGCCGGTTGCATCATATGGAGGCCACGCCCACCCCAGCTCCAGCTATGCTGCAAGTTTGACACCTGTAGTCTACAGCCTTGTCACACTCCTTTGTCAGTTTGGATCCAGTCTGTTTCTCCATATTCTGTCTGTATTGTGGATTCCTTACTTCTATACTGTATATGTTTCTTGTGACGACAATGAGATGTCCTTGTATTCCTATTTTTCTGAGCATGTTCCACAGTTTGATATGGTCAACAAACAGAGGTCTTTCTATATCAATGAAGCACATGCCAACTTATTTTCTCTAATTTTAGGCTTTCTCAGTAATTCAGTTTGCACCAGCAATAATGTCTTGTGTTCTTTAGCATTTTCAAAAGCCAACTTGAATATATGGCATGACTTTTTTCCATTTAGGGCCCTGTTCTGCATTAGATGACTCTAACCATTGTTTTGCTAGAACGTGAAATTAATGATATTGTATGACAGCTTGTACACTCTGTTAACTTTCCTTTTGGGGATATTAGAATGCAGGTTGATCTCATCTAATATGTTGGAGACTGTCTTGTTCTCCAAATTTTCTGACAGAGCTTGGTTAGAACTTTGACTGATTCTTCTATTGTTGCTTGCCATATTTCAGTGGACATTATATCTGTTTCTGCAACCTTCCAATTTTGTAATGTTTGAAGTGCTAATTTTATTTCATTTTCTAATGCTACATGTACTTGTAAATAAGGAATATGTTCTAAGATATTTTGGATGTTAACATCTCTACTATACAGCATTCCAATATCCTCCTTCCATCTTAATTTGATCTCCTTTGAATTGGTTTCTATCTGTCTGAGTTCAGAGATTTTTGAAAGAATTTTCTTCATTTTTATGTCTGTTTCCATCAATGCCTTTACAGATGTTGTTGTAATATCATGAAAATATTTTTATTAAACATTATAAATCTATATAAATAAAAATGTAAATGTTCGTTTGTTCAAAATCTTAAATTTCCGAAAGTTCTTCACCGATTGCTTTGAAATTTTGACACAACGTTATATTCGAATACGTGCGTGTTTTTATATACCTACTATTATATATATGTCATACCTGTGACAGGTAAAAACATGCTTTTTTAAAAAAACAGCGCCATCTGTTGGACATAAAAGCAACGCACTTCTTTTCCATTTAACCAGACTGAGCCACAGCAACGTGTGGCCGGGTACAGCTAGTGAAAAATAAAAGCAAATACAAAGTATGAAAGATAAAAACAGAAAAATACTAAAAGATAAGGGAAAGAAAAGAAAAGAAAGAAAGAAAGAAAGAAAGAAAGAAAGAAAGAAAGAAAGAAAGAAAGAAAGAAAGAAAGAAAGAATCATCCCAGCAAGTAAAAAAAGATTTCAATAGCTTGTCACCATTTCTAAATATAACAATCTCTCTTCTCCCCATAATTCATCTCTTTAAATAAAACAAAAAACAAAATCCATAAGCTTTGTCAATCATTCCTTGTCAGCAAAACTCCACTAATGGAAACCAGATATAACTATTTTCCTCTTTTAGCCCTGATTGAACAAACTGACTTTATAAATCTTTCCTGAATTTTAAAGGGTCATACTTTTTAATCCCGTCAGAAAGAGCCCTAGGACTAGTTTTCTGTTCATCTGTTTTTGAGATGAATTTTCATCTTTCAAAACTTTAATAAATTTCTTTTGTAAGTCAAATAAATAACTTTTGTCCTTTTGTCTGTCACCTCCAGAGAAATCTTTCATATATTCAGAAAAAGAAATATCCAAAGTCATTTCCTGGTTCAGTAGTGGTACATTTCCTTTAGGGAATAAATCATCCATCAATTCCCTTTGTATGCCTATATATTTCTCCATATCATTGCTCATTGTAGTTAATTTCAAAAATATCCATTACACCTTGTTCTTATTCTGTAACTTCATTACAACATGCTCTGTCCATTTTATCAAGAAGTTTGTCAAATTTTTCAAAGGTATTGGTAAAAAAAAATGTACAGTGGCTTCTGCTCCATTCTTTCCTTAATGCTCTAACTCTCTCTAGTGTCCAGACTTCATGGTCTCCTTATCACAAAATCCCCCAAACAAATTCCATTTTGTCATGAGAACATTTCTTCTAATTAAATCAAAGCTATAATTCCAAACCAATCTAGATCACTTTTAATCCATTGTCAACTTTCTAAAATCCATATTCTAAGCATTATTTTGCTGTATAATCCCAAACTCCATATATTTCAAAAGGTTCTTTAAAATTAAATTTGCATTGTCTTTATTAAGGGTGTCACCCGATGAATACAAGAAAGACTTGCTGATCCAAAGGGTCTTTATGTCACCAATTTTGTTCAGTTTCTTAGTTGTGTCCAACTCTTAAAGACCCCATGGACCACAGCACGCCAGGCTCCCCTGTCCTCCCATTTCCAGGAGTTTATTCATGTTGTAGCATCAATTATGCTAACTGTCTCATTCTCTGCTATCCCCTTCTCCTTTTGCTTTTAATGTTTCCTAATTATTTTGCAATAAATGTCACCAATACAATTATAAATAAAAGATTTCCAAACAGGGATTAAGAAATCTTTGAAGGTTGCTTTGCAGAGGTGAGATTGGTGGAATCACATCTCTCAATCCTCAGCTCATAAATTGAGTTTAATGGCAGTTTCTGCAGTCTACTATTTGAGGAGTAGCTGTTCTGAATATGGGTGATCTCAATGATCTGTCCTTCTTCTCAGAGAGATTTCACCATCCCAGATCCTGCATTCAGCCACAATTTCCTAACAAACACAGTTCTGCAAATCAGCTGCCACTTCACCATGGCATTCACTGGATGTGTGTCTCAGAAGTTCTTGTAATACTACTTCTTGCCTCTTCTAACAGCTATCTGAAACTCTTTGTTATTGAGATTTTTCTACTTTTTTTTCTTGGTTTGGCTTCTCCTTCTTGGCAATTTCCACAGTCTGTTCTGACATCCAGTTTGCTTCTTTTTATTTTTCCACTTTTGACAGTCCATTTTCACCCTTAACCTTAATAGCTTCTTTAAGGTCATTGCATAATTCTTCTGGTTCTCTTTCAATAAACTTCAGTACTTCAAAGTGATTCCTGTTGTTTTCCTTGAAAATGGTTGGTATGTATTCAAGATATGTCAGGGAATTGGACAGCAGGACATTTATATTTACAGCAAACAAGATAGTCATACACATCACTATGTTAGGAGGTAAATCATCAGATAAATCACAGAACAACATACAGAGCACACAGAAGAAAAAGGCGGGAAAAAAGGGAAACTCCCCCTTTACACCCAGCAACCAATCACAACATAGATTGCCTGATGCAGAAGCTCGCACTCTCCAACCAATCAATTACCACTGGGTGTTCTGGCCCATTATACGCTTTACTTTTCCAGCTATTAGATTAAATATCTTAATTTCTACAGTCTGTTCTGACATCCAATTTGCTTCTTTCTATTTTTCTATTTTTGTCAGTCTCTTTTCACATTTATTGTTAATAACTTCTTTAAATTCATTCCATAATTCTTGTGGTTCTCTATCAAGTTCAGAACTTCTAAGTGATTCCTGTTGTTCTCCTTGAAAATGGCAGCTAGGTGTTCAAGATGATATCATGGAAACTGACTGGCTTTTTTTAGCTTAACCTGGAGCTTGCATCTGTTCCACAGTCACCACCTGGCCTTGTCTTTGATGCTATGGTCTTTTTTTAGTAATAATATAGTTGATTTGATTTCAGTGTACTCTATTTGGTGATGTCTATGAGCAGAGGCATTGGTGGCAGCAGTGGATGAGCCAGTCTCTTGCTTCACAATAGCAGCAGTAAAATACATAACATTATCTTTTTAAAAATAAAATACATTTATTTGAGGTTATATCCCACCACAATCAGTATTTCTTAGATATACTTTCTTTTTAAACTTTCATCCCTAAAAGGCATAGGAGAAAAGGTGAATTTTCTATTGTTGCCAAAAAACATTTTATAGGAGCTTCTTCAGCACAGAGAAGGTCCACCTAAAGCAGCTGTCAGATTGCATTTGAAGCTTTCAATATGTCACAGGAATTCAACCAGATTTACAATAAAAAAAGCTGAGGTATCTGAGAGGTTTCCTGATCCCAGAGGGTTTACTACCTACAATGTTGAACCTAGCTCAGGAGTTAACTGGCAAAGAGTTGTTCTAACAACTAATATCTTGGCATGTAGTGTTCTAATTTTAAAATAATGTTTTAATGGCATTCCTACTGCACTGATTCTACTTCTCTAAGACACCTTTTACGGGAGGTTATGGGTGCCATGAAAATCCATTACTTTTGAAATAAAGCAAAGCAGCAACAAATGAGGACTGTTTAAAAATCACGTGTTTGTCTTGTTTCAACTTTTGGAAAGAGATTCTTTATGGGCTGTTTGAGTTGTGTTAGTTTTTCTGCAGTAGCAAATTGGTATGGAACAAATTTTTATCTCTCAAGCATTACTTAAGGGTACGCCAAAGAATTCTTACAAAATATACTTATTTCCTAAGAAGGTCCCAAAGATGCTTTTTCAAAAGGCAACTGGACTTTGTTTTTCCTTGAAGATCTGAAGCTTCTTGAATGAGAAGTGAAAGGTCTTCAAGGAAAAACAAAGTCCAGTTGCCTTTTGAAAAAGCACCTTTTGATGACTGAGAATCTCCATAGACATTTCATAAAAATAGGCAAATCCCCTCCCCTCCCCTCCCCAATATGAATGAGGTACAGAAGTAACTGGGAAGCACTATAGTAGAGCACAACTGTGCAGGAATTGTATTTTTTACTGCTTATGTCAAATTCAGTATACTACAAATTTCCATTAATAGCCGTGTTCTCTCTAAGTCAAGACCATGCAATGTCTTAGCATCATGGATTTATTTTTAGATAAGTTTTTTTATTCCTCGTTTTATTCATGAAACTATCCCAAGCATATTTAATCATTACATTTTAAATATGAACGAAAGGACAGTGAATTAGTTACAGAATTGGGATTCTGAGTCCAAAATGTGCTTTCTAAGTCTTTGTTCGATGGAAGAGCTTAATGCAGATAATCTTTGCCTGAATTTTTTTTAACCTCTTATAATAGGGGATTGGGCTCAGATTGGAAAAAGCTAAATTCACATTGGAATGTACATTTGTTTTAATCTTCAGTGACATTGTACATGGAACAATATGAAAAATGTGCCATTGTGAGCAAAAATTTTACTGGTATAGACAATGTTAGAATGAAGGCATTAATGGCATGCAAGAAATAGAAGATGGTGTCCTTACTAGGATGAAAGAGGGAGAAAAGAAAATTGTGATAACTTGAAAGTAGAGAATGTTAAAAACATGATGGGGAAAAAAGACACAATGCAAGTATTAACTTCTCACCTTTCAGCTGCTACCATACAGTTCTCATGCTTTCTTTCTGTTATGATGACTCCCAATAAAATAAAGTCTATATGTGTGAAGAATTCTAGAACTCTTGCTTTTAGCATTGCTCTAGGAAAACTACAAGAAATTAATGTAATAAAAATAAAACCC
>NW_015390504.1:66808-75188 GCF_001527695.2 Protobothrops mucrosquamatus | reverse complement strand
CCCTGTAAAACCGAATTAAACCAAATTTTAAAGTTGTGTTATTTCGAATTCCTTAAAATGAACCCAGTATAAAATCCTCCCTAGGCCAGGTCCGCTTGCTGGAAAAGCCATGTCTTGAGGGCGCGACGGAAGGTAAGGAGATCCGGAATCGTCCGAATCTCAGGGGGTAGTTCGTTCCAGAGGGCAGGGGCACCCACAGTGACCCTGGGACACTGTGACAGTCATTAGTATGAATCAGTTGCCAAGCATCTGAATGTAAATCACAAGACCCTGGAGATGCTGCAACATTCCAGCTGATCGGTGCTTCTTCTGGGCTCATCAGAAGCGCCAGGATCAGTGCTGCTTTCCAGCTGGAGCCTGGCGCTGATCCTGGTGCTTCCACTGAACCCTGACAGTCCCGAAGAAGCGCTGATCCTGGCACTTCCACTGAGCCCTGACAGCCCGGCAGCTCCAGCCATCTCTCGCTCAGGCTTGTACGGTGCTGCCACTGGTTCAGCTCATTCCCCTCCCCCGCTACCACTTTTCTAGGATGGTCACATACCACCTGCCAGGTGCCAATGTACCACAGGTGGTACCCATACCACTGGTTGAAAAGGTTAATCCAGGTTTTGGTTAATCCAGTCGTCGGCCTTTTAGGTACATAAAGACAGAAGAGTAGAAATACTACCAAATGATCTCTCCTCTTTCTGCCCAATTAACATCTTGGTGGATAGAGATGATGCATCTAATTGACTGCGCAACATTAGTTGTTATTAATTCTTAGCAAGATAAATAGATAACAATTGATAATAAATAGATGATATATAGATGACAGATGTGTGTGTGTGTGAGAGAGAGAGAGAAAGAGAAAGAGAGAGAGGCAGGTAGACAGACAGACAGACAGACAGATTTTCTCCATCACAACCTAATAATAATAATAATAATAATAATAATAATAATAATAATAATAATAATAATAATAATAATAATAATAATAATAAAGTTGGAAGGTACCTTGGAGGTCATCTAGTCCAACCCCCTGCTCAGGCAGGAAACCCTATACCATTTCGGACAAATGGCTGTCCAGTCTCTTCTTAAAAACTTCCAGTGTTGGAGCATTCACCATGTTCCACTGGTTAATTTTTCTAACTGTCAGGAAGTTTCTCCTTAGTTCTAGGTTGCTTCTCTCCTTCATTAGTTTCCATCCATTGCTTCTTGTCCTGCCTTCAAGCGCTTTGGAAAATAGCTTGACTCCCTCTTCTTTGTGGCAGCCCCTGAGATATTGGAATACTGCTATCATGTCCCCCCTCGTCCTTCTCTTCGTTAAACTAGACATACCAAATTCCAGCAGCCGTTCCTTATATGCTTTAGCCTCCAGTAATGTAGTCTTCCAATGGTGTCTGGTAGTAAGTTAATATTCTTGTGCCTATCATAGATAAACTTGTCAAGCATGTCCATAAGGAGTATATGAGCACTATAGTACTTCTGCTTGTTTTCCCCTGACATTTTCAAAGATATACTGCCTTCAAAAACCAGCCTGCCCAATAGTGGAAGTCATATATATCCACTGGTACCTGATGGTTTTGTCCTTGGTGAATTTTTTATAATTCTTTAAAGCCATCCACATTAGTGACCCTGAATTCATCCTGCTGTAGTAAATTCCATAGCTTATCTTAGTGATGTGTGAAGAAATACTTTTTATCTACCATGAATTTTTCATCATTCAGTTACATGGGATGACCCTGAGTTTGAAAGATCAAGAGAAGAGTTTTTGTCTATCCATTTTCTCCATACCACAACGAATGTTAGAAATCTATCCCTTATCTATTTTTAATAATAACACAGAACATTTTTCTCTTTCTTTTATTCTCCATTCTGATTTAGTGCCCACCCTTTCTACTCTCAGAATTATTTGCCCCCTACTAACTTCATCTGATTTACTAGATGTGCTGACATAGTAATGAATATCCGTATATGTTGCTGAGATAATTATGTCCCCTCTTGTTGAAAATTAATACAGTAATGTTTTGTTTTAAGTAGAAGAAGCATATATGATTAGTCTCTGGAGCTACTATGTTTAAAACACTGTTTTCATTAGAACAGGCTGTCATGTTTATGGGCATCCTCCATTTTAAATTAAAAATACTTTCTTGAGGGGAGAAAGTTCTAGTTTTATAAATGAGCTTATTTTCTTCCTTTTCAAGGAAGAAAAAGAAAAGGACAAGAATACTTACGCGTAAAATTGGATCATAAAAAATCTTACTTTTTAAAAAAAAACATGGAAGCTTATATTTTCCCCCTCCTTTCTTCTTTTATTCAAAACAAAAAGGCAATTAAGCTTTATAAGAGATTATTGTATTAATTTGTGGAAAATGATAGTGTATAGAAATATGCTAATTTTATTCCAGTTTTATCAAAAGAAATGCATTACATGAGTTGGGAAGACTGAATACAGTGACATCTTTTTCATGTTTTTATTTCAAAGTGCTTTTTATTTAAAACTTAAATAATCTATGTAAGAAGGCAAGAGAAATTTTTGATAAGAACCTAGCTATCTCTAGTTTCCTGTAATTTTAATTACAGGAATGAATTTTCAACAATAATCTTATAAATGTAGACAAGAGTAACTTAGTCAAATCAAGGTGATTTCAATCAATTATCAGAGATGGATATGTGGCACTTCTGATGCTAGTAAACCCAACTTCTCTAAGCCTGAAACGGGTTTTGTGGTCCAGTAAATTTTGTTAAGCTATGTGTTACTAGGATATAATGGATATAATGGAAGGAGTAGTGAAAGTGTTATTTGTGTGTGGCATATGTGTTTATGAGTATGAAATGTCCATATATTTATTGTGCATGGCCATCCACTCCTATGCATACAAGTATCTGCAAGTTGTTCCTTCACAAAGTCTTTGTGCAGTTCTCAGTGTCCAAAAGATGGTTCTGGCAATCAGAAATTGTGCATTTCTGTCCACTGCAGTGTGTTACTTTACAATTAAGGCTGCAATCTTACTCTATTTTAGAGTAAGTCCTGTTGAAAGCTACAGACCTAAGTAGACACATTATGCATATTAAACAAACCACTGCTTAGAAGTTCAAAATCTTTGAAATCAGCCTATATACATGTCTATGGAGATTCTCAGTCATCCAAGTCATGGTTGTCCCAAAGGTGCTTTTTCACGAGGCAACTGGACTTTCTTTTTTCTCTTTGAAGACATTTTGCTTCTCATCCAAGAAGCTTCTTCAGCTCTGACTGGATGGNAAACATGATGGGGAAAAAAGACACAATGCAAGTATTAACTTCTCACCTTTCAGCTGCTACCATACAGTTCTCATGCTTTCTTTCTGTTATGATGACTCCCAATAAAATAAAGTCTATATGTGTGAAGAATTCTAGAACTCTTGCTTTTAGCATTGCTCTAGGAAAACTACAAGAAATTAATGTAATAAAAATAAAACCCAAACAATGAAATTGAAACTGCCTATTGGAACAACTTAATTTAGCTGAAAATCACAGTAAGAAAGAGTGATAATGGGATAAAACACTAATTAAAATATAAAAAGGTTTTAATGATACTGTAAAAAGAAAATGTAAAATTAGATAATATTTTCAAATAACATCTGGAATACTTGTTTGAAGATAGAGGAAAAAGAAATGAAAAGAGACCTAAGGCTGTAGGAAGAGACTGAAAATAATAAAAATTGAACAAAGCTTTTGAAATCTTAAAAGAAATCATGATAATAAACAAAAATCAATATAAAAAGTAATTATAGCAAATATAAAACTCCAATTAAAATTCAAGGTATGTGCCTCTAAGGACCAAAAGCACCTTTGAATAAATAGTTTAGTGTTGTAACAAGGTGAGGTCTTACAGAGATTTCAGAGTGAGTAGCAGGGAGATAATATTACAGGAAGTTACAGAGAAGTCTTTCAGCCTCCCTCCCACCTCATTAGCATCACATGGGGAGGGAATTTTCAGTAGGCCTTCTCTCTATGAATGGAAGGATATGCAGATTTTCTTTTGGGAACAAGCTGCCTGTTGTATCCTGGAGCTGCACTATCATACTCCTTTCCATACATTCTTAGCATCCACTGTCTGTCTCAAAATTCTGTGCATACTTGTCGAACAAGTTAGGAATTTCACAAAAGCCAATCTATGGCACTAAAGATACTACTAATCTATCATCAATATCACCAGAAAGCGTGGCTAAAGGGAATTCAGTTCTGTACCCCCCAGGTTAAAAAGGACATTGATAACTGGAGTGTGTATTGCTTCAGATTCCACTTACTGACTCACACACAGTTCCTATGGCATCTTTCAGTTTACTTATTTTAGTATGGAAATCAAAACAAAGTCTCAATGATTGCCTGAATGATTGCTATCAAATAAGAGCATGCAGAAGAATGGTCCAAAATCCATCCAAAGGTCTGAAGGTTGGGTTATGATTGTCAATCATTCCAAAGATCAGAGGTTCAAGATTTCTTATACAAAGAGGGATATCACACAAAAGCTAGAGATCAGACATTTCTTTGGGCAAAGGAAACACAAGTCAGAGCTGCTTCTTAAATCAGATTGCAGCCAACTGTCATCAATCAAGAGATTTACTTCCTTGCTTGGCAAGAAGCCTAATATAATGGCATTCCTCTGCTCTTCACTTATACTCATTGGATGCAGTTATTCAAACATAGCATGGCAGTCCAACTCAGAAGGGGAATGAAAGGGACAGTCGCCAAGTAAGGAATGGCCTGGCTGGTGGGGCCCTGAAGTAAGCGGGTATGGGGTGAGTGAAGCAGCTCCACCCCCTCCCCCACCTACCTCACCTTGTGGTGGCAGCGGCGCGATGTGCCGAGCAGCCGCAGAAGTGGGCTGGCAGCCATGCAGGTGCCTGCTGGATGGGACTATTGGTACCGCAACTGCGAGGTGAGGCAGGTGTCACAAAAAATATAAGACATCCCCCCAAAATAAGACCTAATGCCTCTTTTGGAGGCAAAAATAATATAAGACCAGGTCTTACTTTCAGGGAAACACAATAGTTGGGAAACTACTCAATTTTTTTTTATTTAGTTAAAACAGGGCTTTTCAACCTTTTCACCCATTGTACCACTTTTAGGATATGGCAACATCCGAGTACCACCAGTTGCCTAGCAAGGTGTCAAAAACTTGATGACCCAAAAAAAAAAAGCCACAGCCAAGCAAGACACCTGCCTGCCCACCCAGTGGCGCTCTTCCTCCTGTCCAAGGTTTTCATTGTTGTGAGCATTTCTGTTGAGGATTGGCAGTGGGGGTGGGGTGGGGGTGTTTGGTTTTTATTCCCCCCGTCTGCTGGGTGGTTGCAGCAGGTTTTGGTCACTTCACATGACCCTGGGACACTGTGACAGTCATAAGTATGAATCAGTTGCCAAGCATCTGAATGTAAATCACAAGACCCTGGAGATGCTGCAACATTCCAGCTGATCGGTGCTTCTTCTGGGCTCATCAGAAGCGCCAGGATCAGTGCTGCTTTCCAGCTGGAGCCTGGCGCTGATCCTGGTGCTTCCACTGAACCCTGACAGTCCCGAAGAAGCGCTGATCCTGGCACTTCCACTGAGCCCTGACAGCCCGGCAGCTCCAGCCATCTCTCGCTCAGGCTTGTACGGTGCTGCCACTGGTTCAGCTCATTCCCCTCCCCCGCTACCACTTTTCTAGGATGGTCACATACCACCTGCCAGGTGCCAATGTACCACAGGTGGTACCCGTACCACTGGTTGAAAAGGTTAATCCAGGTTTTGGTTAATCCAGTCGTCGGCCTTTTAGGTACATAAAGACAGAAGACTAGAAATACTACCAAATGATCTCTCCTCTTTCTGCCCAATTAACATCTTGGTGGATAGAGATGATGCATCTAATTGACTGCGCAACATTAGTTGTTATTAATTCTTAGCAAGATAAATAGATAACAATTGATAATAAATAGATGATATATAGATGACAGATGTGTGTGTGTGTGAGAGAGAGAGAGAGAGAGAAAGAGAGAGAGGCAGGTAGACAGACAGACAGACAGATTTTCTCCATCACAACATAATAATAATAATAATAATAATAATAATAATAATAATAATAATAATAATAATAATAATAATAATAATAATAAAAAAGTTGGAAGGGACCTTGGAGGTCATCTAGTCCAACCCCCGGCTCAGGCAGGAAACCCTATACCATTTCGGACAAATGGCTGTCCAGTCTCTTCTTAAAAACTTCCAGTGTTGGAGCATTCACCATGTTCCACTGGTTAATTTTTCTAACTGTCAGGAAGTTTCTCCTTAGTTCTAGGTTGCTTCTCTCCTTCATTAGTTTCCATCCGTTACTTCTTGTCCTGCCTTCAGGCGCTTTGGAAAATAGCTTGACTCCCTCTTCTTTGTGGCAGCCCCTGAGATATTGGAACACTGCTATCATGTCCCCCCTCGTCCTTCTCTTCGTTAAACTAGACATACCAAATTCCAGCAGCCATTCCTTATATGCTTTAGCCTCCAGTAATGTAGTCTTCCAATGGTGTCCGGTAGTAAGTTAATATTCTTGTGCCTATCATAGATAAACTTGTCAAGCATGTCCATAAGGAGTATATGAGCACTATAGTACTTCTGCTTGTTTTCCCCTGACATTTTCAAAGATATACTGCCTTCAAAGACAGCCTGCCCAATAGTGGAAGTCATATATATCCACTGGTACCTGATGGTTTTGTCCTTGGTGAATTTTTATAATTCTTTAAAGCCATCCACATTAGTGACCCTGATCACATTAGTGATCCTGCTGTAGTAAATTCCATAGCTTATCTTAGTGATGTGTGAAGAAATACTTTTTTATCTACCATGAATTTTTCATCATTCAGTTACATGGGATGACCCTGAGTTTGAAAGATCAAGAGAAGAGTTTTTGTCTATCCATTTTCTCCATACCACAACGAATGTTAGAAATCTATCCCTTATCTATTTTTAATAATAACACAGAAATTTTTTCTCTTTCTTTTATTCTCCATTCTGATTTAGTGCCCATCCTTTCTACTCTAAGGATTATTTGCCCCCTACTAACTTCATCTTATTTACTAGATGTGCTGATATAGTAATGAATATCCGTATATGTTGCTGAGATAATTATGTCCCCTCTTGTTGAAAATTAATACAGTAATGTTTTGTTTTAAGTAGAAGAAGCATATATGATTAGTCTCTGGAGCTACTATGTTTAAAACACTGTTTTCATTAGAACAGGCTGTCATGTTTATGGGCATCCTCCATTTTAAATTAAAAATACTTTCTTGAGGGGAGAAAGTTCTAGTTTTATAAATGAGCTTATTTTCTTCCTTTTCAAGGAAGAAAAAGAAAAGGACAAGAATACTTACGCGTAAAATTGGATCATAAAAAATCTTACTTTTTTAAAAAAAACATGGAAGCTTATATTTTCCCCCTCCTTTCTTCTTTTATTCAAAACAAAAAGGCAATTAAGCTTTATAAGAGATTATTGTATTAATTTGTGGAAAATGATAGTGTATAGAAATATGCTAATTTTATTCCAGTTTTATCAAAAGAAATGCATTACATGAGTTGGGAAGACTGAATACAGTGACATCTTTTTCATGTTTTTATTTCAAAGTGCTTTTTATTTAAAACTTAAATAATCTATGTAAGAAGGCAAGAGAAAATTTTGATAAGAACCTAGCTATCTCTAGTTTCCTGTAATTTTAATTACAGGAATGAATTTTCAACAATAATCTTATAAATGTAGACAAGAGTAACTTAGTCAAATCAAGGTGATTTCAATCAATTATCAGAGATGGATATGTGGCACTTCTGATGCTAGTAAACCCAACTTCTCTAAGCCTGAAACGGGTTTTGTGGTCCAGTAAATTTTGTTAAGCTATGTGTTACTAGGATATAATGGATATAATGGATGGAGTAGTGAAAGTGTTATTTGTGTGTGGCATATGTGTTTATGAGTATGAAATGTCCATATATTTATTGTGCATGGCCATCCACTCCTATGCATACAAGTATCTGCAAGTTGTTCCTTCACAAAGTCTTTGTGCAGTTCTCAGTGTCCAAAAGATGGTTCTGGCAATCAGAAATTGTGCATTTCTGTCCACTGCAGTGTGTTACTTTACAATTAAGGCTGCAATCTTACTCTATTTTAGAGTAAGTCCTGTTGAAAGCTACAGACCTAAGTAGACACGTTATGCATATTAAACAAACCACTGCTTAGAAGTTCAAAATCTTTGAAATCAGCCTATATACATGTCTATGGAGATTCTCAGTCATCCAAGTCATGGTTGTCCCAAAGGTGCTTTTTCACGAGGCAACTGGACTTTCTTTTTTCTCTTTGAAGACATTTTGCTTCTCATCCAAGAAGCTTCTTCAGCTCTGACTGGATGG
>NW_015390504.1:47888-66524 GCF_001527695.2 Protobothrops mucrosquamatus | reverse complement strand
TTATGCATATTAAACAAACCACTGCTTAGAAGTTCAAAATCTTTGAAATCAGCCTATATACATGTCTATGGAGATTCTCAGTCATCCAAGTCATGGTTGTCCCAAAGGTGCTTTTTCACGAGGCAACTGGACTTTCTTTTTTCTCTTTGAAGACATTTTGCTTCTCATCCAAGAAGCTTCTTCAGCTCTGACTGGATGGTGGGGAATGGAAGGATTTATACTGGTCATTTGCATTCTTTTAGAGGGTCAATGATGTCACCTGGAGGTTTATCTGTGTCATCAGGGTCACCTGAGTAGTGCAAATGGGTGTGGAGCCTTCTTGGAACTGTTGAAAGGATCGTGTTGTAGACTGAAGATAGATGATTTCGTATCCCTCCCCCTATGTTGAGAAAGAGCTGTTCAGTTTTGATATAGATGGCCTCTTTGACCCTCTTTCAAACCTGATGGGCAAGATTCAGCAGTCCATCTGCATTAAGCCTCCAGGTAGCATCAACAATTCTCAAAAAGAATGCAAATGACCAGCTGTCTACAAGGAGTATAAATCCTTCCATTCCCCACCATCCAGTCAGAGCTGAAGAAGCTTCTTGGATGAGAAGTGAAACATCTTCAAAGAGAAAAAAGAAAGTCCAGTTGCACCTTTGGGACAGCCTATATACATGCACAATCCTTCTACATGTTCTAGGATTTATTGAACTTTACCATCTTCTAGTCTCCAGAATGGAGTAGACTCCATCTCTGTTAAGTCATCATTATATCAAAATAGTAATGTGAATTGTTTTTTCTTTGACCATGAACTTATTGTATAACACGGAGAAAGCAACATTTTCACATTTGAGCACATTTAACATTTTTGGAGCATATTGTTAGCTTTCTTTCCAAATGGCTATTATGATAAATATATTCACTTACCAGAAAACAAACTGGATGATTGCTGTAATGGGCATGTCCAGAAATGCAAGCTCTAGAGAACCTTGTTAGATTAGAACTTTTCCATAACCGATCTGTAAAGTAATTCTGAAGTTAACTGATTTTTTTTTCTGAGGTTATAGGGAGGGAAGCGTTTTCCAGGGGCTTTTGTTGTTTTTGTAGACACCAATGAGCATGGAGAACAAAAAGAAGGAATCTTAAATTTACCTTCAATTGTGGCATGCAGTTTTCTAGGAGTCAGAAAGGAATCCAATAGATTCCAACATATAGCAATAAATTAAAGGTTTTTGTTTTATTTTTGTATATTTTCAAGCCTTGCAAATGTCCTATTTAATTGAGTGAATAACGATAAAATGTGTATTGTCATGCAAGCCCTGTCTATTTTGTAAATTCAACAACATTACCCACAGAGTATATGGAGTTTACATTGTGATATTCCTCAGTGTGACAAAAAATCCAAATATAGAGGACAACTCATCTATACTTTATTTTATTCTGAGCTCTAATGTTCATTGACAAAGGTAAATTCATTTACTCTTTAAGCTCCAATCCTTTTTCTTTAAGTTTAACACCCATCCGTTTGTTTTTTTTCATGTATCTTGATAAACTATAACTTTGTTTTAGACTGATATTTCTCTCACTTGTGCTTCAGGAATTTGTTAACAAACCTTAGAAGGTCTAGGTCTCTCCAGATTGATCACTAAAATAAAGAATTTGNAAGGTAAATTCATTTACTCTTTAAGCTCCAATCCTTTTTCTTTAAGTTTAACACCCATCCGTTTGTTTTTTTTCATGTATCTTGATAAACTATAACTTTGTTTTAGACTGATATTTCTCTCACTTGTGCTTCAGGAATTTGTTAACAAACCTTAGAAGGTCTAGGTCTCTCCAGATTGATCACTAAAATAAAGAATTTGCCTTAGTGTGATTAGAAGACATTCTCCTTCCTGATCATCTAATTTCTTATTAAATGTGGATGAAAAAATATTGACAGCAATCGCATAGAGAATAGACAAGAACACCATCGATTACCATATTCTGCACAATCTGGCTTTCTGCCAGAAAATCTGATAATATTTGGAAACTTAACTGGCATCCTGGATGCATATTTAGAAAAATTAAATCTACAGTGATCGTCTTGGTGATTATAATAATGGCCTTTTATGTGATGCAGTGTTTTTTTTCTTTAAATAAATAATTCAGCAGTATCACAGGGACAGATATTATTTGCAAACTTCCTTGAAGGAAGATATGAAATATCTTACATTAATAAATCAATGGCTGAGTAGCTGAAAGAATATTAAGTAAAATGAGATTAATTGGACAAAAGATTTTCTTGTACTTTTGGGTGGGTGGGGGACTCACCAGAGAATATTTTAAAAAGGTTGGCTGTCAATTTCACTATGTTGGAAATGCTAAATAGATTAAGAGATACTTATTTGTTCCACTCTTGCCCCATTTATCATTTAATATCCATAAATGTATTAATATTGTTATGAATACCAATATAATACTCTTGAATTATAATCCAAAAATGTAGAATTTACGAATTTATCAAAACAGATTACTCAGTCAGTAATTAAGGTTTGATGAGGTATATGAAAATTGGACTGAATGGCTTTTAAGTGTAAATGTGTACTTGTTACTGCTATTTTTATTTCTCTTTTTTCCTGTTTGTTACTACGTTTTAGATTTTTTTCATTTGTGTGTATTTGTGTGTATTTGTATTTTTTGTATTTTTTGTATTTTGTGTACTATTTGTTTTTAATATGCTGTGAACCGCCCTGAGTCCTATGGGAGAAGGGCGGTATACAAATTAAATTATCTATCTATCTATCTATCTATTTGCATATAAAATTACAATAAAAAGATATTGGGATTCGAATACAAAAAAAATCTCTGCATGGTACGAAGGGTTGGGGTTTTCTGTGTGTGTTTGTAGTTCTACTTAAATTGTCATCATGTGGTAGAAAAGGAAAAAATATTTTCTTTCTTTATAACCCTGTAACTTTGGTTATGCAAAAATAAAAAAAAGATAGTGGCAGAAAATATCTTTTGCATTGGGTTTTTTTCAAAGTGTGTGTGTGTGGGGGGGGGAATAGGAGCCAGAGAAAATCTTCCAGTCATTCTCTCTTCTTCCACAAACCTTCTAGTTATTTTTATCACCCTCTTGAAATACCTGCTTGTTTGTCTGTCTGTCTGTTTGTTTTTCCCACTAGCAGACAAAGTAAAATATGGAATTTCACTATTTTACTTTATAGGGTACCGTGGATCTATGAATATTTTTAGACATACAAATGATGATGTCATTAAAACAATCTTGCAGGACTTGTTAGGTGCCAAAACAGATAATGTGACTGCAGGACTTGTGTTATGATGGTTATCTTTATCTACTCATGTATTTGCTACTCATTTTTATTATAGTTATCCAAATTCGTAGACAAGTGGTGCATTAAAAACAAGCCTTAAATTTCCAGAAGATACTAGAATTCCTTATCTTCTGAATTTGTGAAAAAGTTGTTAAACGTGTTTTCCAATTGATGCTACTTTAATATATGAAATGTGAAGAAAAATATTAAGACACCAGTGCTGCTTTGTTAATAATGAAATTTACCAGGTCTTCTTAGAAATGGAACGAACATGAACTTGATAAAGACACTGTAGATTATATTATCAGTTCTACCCAATTATTGGATTCTTTGGAGTTTTGCTTGTCATATTCTTCTATATTTCAAGTAAAGATATTTTAAAATCTTATTGTTGAACATCAGTAATTACAGGATGACTTGCTAATTGTGCTATGATGTGTTCAAGTTAATTGTAAAAAATAGAATTCCTTCACTAAAGCTAATTTACGGCTAATTTAATTTTAACATTCAGTTGATATAAAAATGCCTTATAAATTTCAGCTATCATCTGAAGTGTTTATCCTGAATCAAAGGCTTCTGTAATTATTCACAGAAAGCAAACCAAATAATTAAAGTATATAATAAGAATTTATTTTGATTTATAATATGTATCTTTATGAAGAAAGCAACAACTTTCCATATTACCATGTGATCAAGGCACATGAAGGAAGCATTTTCCATATAGTATGGATCTAGATCTAAATCTAGATATCATCAGCAAGATAGGATCCATATCCTTAAAGTTTAGATTGGAACCATAGATGTTGCTTATTGTTTCTATGTTGTTTTAATTATATGTTTTATGTTTCCTTTCAGTCTGCTCCCAGTACTCACGAGGAGTTTTTGCTATTTTTGGACTGTACGATAAAAGATCAGTACACACCTTGACCTCATTCTGCAGCGCCTTGCACATCTCCCTCATCACACCCAGTTTCCCCACAGAGGGTGAAAGCCAGTTTGTGCTGCAACTGAGGCCTTCCTTACAAGGAGCGTTGCTAAGTTTGCTGGGCCATTATAAATGGAATCGCTTTGTCTTCCTTTATGACACGGATAGGGGTAAGTAGTGTTCCCCTTTATAACACTCACCTATGGAGAGATGTAGCCATGAGTGTAGGAGATGAGCAGGCTAAGCCCGAGTGTGGGGATCAAATATGTCATCAGTTTGGAATCGCTATGCTCCCATAAGAGACCCAAGCCCAGCCCACATGAATCCCACTGACCCTTTTCTAGCACCAGTTGGGTTTGACCATTAGTAGATCAGATTCTTGTGTATAGGTAGTAGGTAATCAGTTTTAGTGCTTTGAACTCAATTCCTGTTCTTGACTATGTGCCTTAGAAAGAAGAGACCCCCAAAAGAGCTTTTCTTTCACATTTATTATTTATTAAGTTTATATGCTGCCCATCTCAGTGTCTACTGTTCATCCACTACAGCTGTTCATCTACTAAAGGGTAACTTTTATATTTTCCTGGATATATATGACAGTCCTGAAGCAAATTTGTTTGAGTGCTAAAACTGTGCTAGAAATCTGAATGATTTAATTTGTTTCCATTTTGCAGCGGGCTTTATTTATTTATGAATTTATAAACTGCTTCAGTCAATTGACTCTAATTTTCCTGACGCTGAAAAGTCAGAAAAATAGCTGAAAAAATGGAGTTCCAAGATAAAAGGGAATGTTTTAATAGCAATATTTTTTTAAAAGTCATTGCACCTTATCTTACTATATTCTTGGTGATTGGACATTGAAAACATTTGATATTTAAGATTAATTCTCCTTAACCATTTTAGGACTGTTCTCAAGTACAAAAAGATATAGAATTGCTGATTTGGATTACACCGTACATAGCACAGGCCATAGGAGATATGTCAGAAGTATTTGAGATTCTACTTTATTTCTGCTGCATTGTTACAAAAATGGACACATGCACTCAAATTTTCTCTTTCTTATTAAAATTGTCATTTAATTAGTAATCTTTCCTTGTATGATTTATTGTATTGGTAATTTTGTGCAGCTCTATATGAAAATAGTTCCTACGTTGTACTATTTTATTTGTACCTAGTTCTGTTTGTTCTTTTTATGTTATTAAAATGCTCAGGTAAAAAAAGCTTTGGAGCATTTTGTTAAAGTTTTCACTTGTTTCTGCTTTGCAATTTGTTTTGGATGAACAGAATATAGTAAATAAGACTATAGTTTCCTTAAAAAAAATACAGACTCCCCCTTTCTTGTCTAAATTGCAAAGATAAATTACAGGCTCGCGATTTTGAAATATGTGACAGCATACCACAGGGAGTTTCAGAATTTTCTTGCCTGAAATTTGTTTTGTAAACTATTCTTCAAGAAGCTATACAAAAACCTGAAATATTATGAATACATTTTTGAGCTGGAGATTGATACAACCTTTATGTATTCATATGAAAAATTCCAGAATGGTCGCTCTGCTAGTCTATAGTCTGAAAGAAATAAAAAGTCCTGCTAATTTACAGATTAACCGCTTGATATCACCATTTTTCTTGCCAAGGATCAAAATGATAAACATATTTGATGAAATAATCTTTAGCTGAGATAAATGTGTGACAAAACAAAAAATTTCCACTAGCATCATTTGATTTTTTTCCCCTCTTTTCTCACTTTCCAGAAACTCTTTCAAAAAACCACTCAAATCAATCCCTCAATTCCCTGAAGTAGATATTGGTAGTAATAAATACTAGTCATGGTGTTAACATCTCTTTTTAAATGCTGAGGTAGTATTTCTTGGATATAATATTGAAGATAACTTGAAACAGCTGCTTTGGAATGGTGTGTCTCTCTAACCAGCCAATTAACTATTAACTTCATGAAGCAATTTTTACAGTAGGCTTACATACTTTTTACCCTCTGTCTCTTTACCGTTAGACCATAAAGCACCCTCAAATCACTACCCCAAAATCACTTTCTCAGTTGCAAACTAAGTATGTTTTTCAGCTAAATATAATTTAAACCGAAACAGTCAGAAACAAAGAACAGTCCATTAATATCTTGCCCCATCCCAAAATTTCAGTTTGAAAACCAAGCTTTCTTCTTGGTTTTCAAACTGAAATTTGAGTGTATAAGTATCTCATTGTATTTAACTGGTAAGTACAAGTAGTCCTCAAGTTAAATCATAGATTTAGCCTGCCCATCATAGTTGTAACCATGATGGTTTTACAGTCTATTTATTTTGTGTGATTGTTAAATGAACCCATGGTTTGCTATAGGCCAGTTTTGCTGAAAACTGGAAGTAAATGCCAAGTTTTGGCAATATCATTGTTAAACATGGTCATTTGACCATGGAATGCTGCAAACAGCCATAAATTTATGCAGGCTGAATGCCCAAAGTGTGGTGATGTGACTGCATGGGAGCAACCATCAGAACCTTGAATCTGGGTCATAAGTACCCCCCCCCCGAATGGGTCCTTGTAACTTCAAATGGTCACAACCAATCATAAATCAAGGACACATTGTTGCCACTACCAATTTTCTTGGTAATAGAACATTGCAATGTTTTTCAGCTTCCTAGATTGTACCTAGCTCTAGAATTCTTGAAGGTCTCCATCTGCATTGCATTCGGCACTCAGTTTTCTGTCTAATTAATTGTCTGTCACTTGCTGAGATTCTGTCATCACAGTTAAGCATGCCATATTTACAGTATTTAGAAACAAAGATATGCAATTCACTCATGTTACCTGTTTTCAAAGTTACATGTGAATTTTACATGTAAATAATCTTACTAAATGTATGTTCGATATTAAGATCAGAAGTATAGCAAACATATTTTTTTCTTTATTTGTATTGAATATATTTAAGCCCTGGTGGCGCAGTGGTTGGATTGCTGTATTGCAGGCTAACTCTGCCTATAGTCTGGAGTTCAATACTGACAGTGCTGGAGGTTGACTCAGCCTTGCATTTTTCCAGGGTCGGTAAAAATGAGAATCCAGATTGTTGGTGGAAGTATACTGACATCTGTAAACTGCTCAGAGAGTGTGTAAAGCACTATGGGGCAGTATATAAGTCTAAGTGCTATTGCTACTGCTATTTTATGATTTTGAAGTTAAGATAGGATTATTGCTTTTATAGGGTTTGCAGCTGATAGGTTTTGATTTTAGGGAAAAGTTTCCTTCACCTGCTCTGCACATTGCACCAATTGTATATGAGGTAAACAGAAGCAGTTCAGAACTGCATTGCTGTCTGTGCTTTTTAATGTGAGTAGGATACCAATCTGTATGAAGCAGGTAATAGGTATTCAACACTGCTTTATGGAAATTACATATCAGCATTTACTGATATGCATTCAGTATTTTGTTCATATAAAACAGCAGCTTTCCTGCATCTTACGGTGTGTGCTTTTCATTGTAAATTTAAGCTCGATAAGAAAGTGTCTTGGAACGTGCAACAAACATTGCTGCCAGATCAGTATCTCAGATATACCTCCTTAGTGATGTTGGAGTATAGCAAGACTCGGCTTCATGATCTTACATGTCTATGGAGATTCTCAATCATCCCGGTCATGGTTGTCCCAAAGGTGCTTTTTTAAAAAGGCAACTGGATTTTCTTGTTTGTTTGTTTGTTTTTTCCTTTGAAAATGTTACGCTTCTTATCCAAAACTGAAGAAGCTTCTTGAATGAAAAGCAAAATGTTTTCAAAGGGAAAAAAGAAAAAGAAAGTCCAGATGACTTTTGGAAAAAGCACCTTTGGGACAACACAGCTCTTAAAGCCACCCATTTCCAGGAAGTTACTTCAGAGATACTAGATTGGCATCACTTAAGCAGCATTAGTTAAATGAGGGTATTCAAGGCCACTCCTAAACCTCAGGTCAGTCACACTGGTTGACAGACAGTTGATAAATGAGGATCCTGCATTTCAGGCATCCAAGGAAGCTTTGAAAAGGATGAAAGGAGGAAGCCAGCTACACATCCACACTCGTATGCTTTAGAATTTTATTTCTCCATGGACATCTGAGTCCGGCAGCTGCTGTACTTAGCCTTTTATGCGGCCACAGGTGTTGGCTTCAGTGCTGGAACCCACAGTCATGGAAGACAAAGACAGGCACAGTAGTAGTTGCCAGGGACTGGCAATTATGCCAAGTAAACATTGAATGTAAAACAAATGCATGTGCCAATTGGGCTCCAAACTGAGCTTCTAGTTCAGGAAAAAAAATTAACTTGTCTTCTGAGAAGCATTCTCTGTACACTATAGACAAATGCCCAAAGCTTTTATAAGGTACAAGGCACGCATTTTGTTGAAACAACAACCACAACAAAAGTCGATTGGAAAAAAGAAGGCATAGGCTTTCAAAGACAAAAAGCTGAATTAGCTTTCCTGCAATGATCTCACATTCCTGTACGCACAGGCGGTCAAATTAATCTACAGTTAATCTCCACAAATTTCGCCAGAGTTGAGGAAGGCCAAAATCATATGAGGGCAAAAAGTCAATAAGGATAAATTTCGTGAGAGATCGTGTCCTCAAAAGCCTGTCACTTCTTGGGCTCTCCCTTCTCTCTGTGATTCAGATCCCAAAAGCTATACCAGAGGATTTCACTTTCTTCTTGACAGCTTGCTTTCATGACATATTAGCCTCCTACTTAAAATCTTGATAAGATATGGAGTGGCAGGGGTAGTGGGCTGAAGTCACCTTCTCTAATCTAAACAGTGTGGGTTTTGGGACCTGGCCTTTTTTGAAGCTGAAAGAAGAAAGCTGCGGATGTATGTTGTGATATTTGTGTTGTGTAGTGGGAACAGGGAGGCATTGAAGACACGGAGTTGAAATAACAGCTCTTTATTAGTTCTCACAGAAGCAACTCTAGCAGAGTTGCTTCTGTGAAGAGAAGGACGAGGGGGGACATGATAGCAGTGTTCCAATATCTTAGGGGCTGCCACAAAGAAGAGGGAGTCAGGCTATTTTCCAAAGCACCTGAAGGCAGGACAAGAAGCAATGGGTGGAAACTAACCAAAGTGAGAAGCAACCTAGAACTAAGGAGAGACTTCCTGACAGTTAGAACAATTAACCAGTGGAACAACCTGCCTCCAGAAGCGGTGAATGCGCCAACACTGGAAGTTTTTAAGAAGAAACTGGACAGCCATTTGTCCAAAATGGTATAGGGTTTCCTGCCTGAGCAGGAGGTTGGACTAGATGACCTCCGAGGTCCCTTCCGACTTTATCATTATTATTATTATTAAGCTGCTTGACTTATATTTATACGGACCGCCACTAGGCGGCAGCCAATCAATTTAAAGTACTCATTCCCGCCTAAAACAAAGGCTTAAAGTTATACAGACAGACAGTCTATAATTCAAATAGAACAAACAGTTAACCGTTTTTATAACAGACCTTATGAATTGCTTAATACATAACAGTTTGTATATGAAAAACACAAAATGAATTTCTGCCTCTTTAATACATCTGTGCAGTATTAAAACACCAATACAGTGGAATTGCTGTGAGAGACTAATACACTTTAAGAGCTCAGTCTTTGCACTGTTTTGTATTTCAGGGTGTGATTTGGGCAGGGAGGTTAATTAGTGCTTTCTAGATGATAAAATCTAGATCTATTACATAGGATTCCAATAGGAATCAATTCAGAGAATTTGTCTGTATGGGATGAAACAAAATCCAATTCCGAAAAACTCTGCAATGTTAGAATAGAATAATATTGGAGCAGGTAGAAGGTTGTTGTTATTTTAATATATTGTGTTGATGAAGTTGTGAACCTGCTAGATCATAAATAAGTGAAAAAAGCGTACAAATTATAGGAATTTGCTACATTCTCAGTGATACTATAAAATGGATTCTCTTTACAATTTGTACTATGGAAAGTCCTTCCAAAAGGTTGTGATTTTAATCCTTTTCATTCAAGATCTTTTCATAAATTAGATTTTGGAGAAAAATAAGATCATCACTATGTAATTATTTATATCTGTGAAAGTACTATATGCATGCATAATAATTTTGTAAAGCACTGGTTCCAAAATTGGTTAGGAGCCAAATATATCCTATTATCATAAATATTTAACTACCACTGTGCAGGATCTTTGATTGAGTAACCTAAGCAAATGGAGGTTCCCACTCTGAGGAATGCTTCTAAATTGAAAGCAAGTAGATATAAGAGAGAGATAATAAACTGAGGAATGAAATCAAGCCAACAGACCTCTATTTTTGTTTTTTAATGTAAATATAAACATTTTTCTATACTGACAGCTGGCAACATTTTAGGATTCAAAGGCTGCCCTTGACTGTTTGGATAATGAGAGCCACTGTGATGGGCTACAGAGAGTCCTCAACTTACAGCTATAAACTAAAATTTATGTTGCTAAGCAAGGCAATTGTTAGGTGAGACACCCTCAATTTACAACATTTTTGTCATAGTTGTTAAGCAAATCATTGCAATTGTTAAATGAATCACATGGTCACTAAGTAAGTGGCTGAGAAAGCTTGTTGGTAAAAAGCTAGAAATATTGCAAATGGCAATCACATGACCCCAGCATATCGCAACTGTTGTAAATTCATGCCCATTGCCAAGAGACTAAATTTTGATAACCATGGGTATGCTACAATGGTCATAAATGTGAGAACTGGTTGTAAGTCGCTTTTTTCAGTGCCGTTATAACTTTGAATAGTTGCTAAATGAATGGTTGTAAGTGAAGGACTGCCTGTAGCGATGAAATGTGGGTGAATTTTGTATGAAGCATATTAGTGGAGCCAAAATTTGCTCTTTTCTTCTGAATTTTGGCAGGAACTTGTGCATTTACTTTTTTAACTACTGTAGCTAGGCCTTCGTAACACTTTTCTTCATGTGGTTCTCATGTCAAATCAGCCCAATCTTGCCCTAATTGAAAGCTTCCATATAAGATTTCATTCACTGCCTTCTGTATTGTTCATTAATGTGTACGGAAAGAGTCTGAATATCAAATCATGGACCAGAAACAATTTGTTTTCTGCTTTTGTGGAGGAATATGGAGACAGCCTAGAAGAATTTTCAGCAACCATTATGTAAAAACCAGTTTAACCCTGGAAGGTAGCAGGGAATAAGAAACAAGATTTTCCTGGCTTGCTTTTGGGGTGAGAAGGGAGAGAGAGAATTTCTGTCAGGCTTTCAAGATTCTGTTATTATATCCTTCAATAACGTTCTAGGACTACTTGTGGAGTCTGTTTCCTGACATGGTCTACCTTGAAGGGCTGACAGCTTTACCCAATCAGTAGTGCAAAGTGAAACTACAAAAGACTATTCCTCAATCATAAATGCACAAATAGAATGAATACAAGGTCCTGCGAAAATACATCAGAATCTTGTTCAGCAATAAATGTACTCCATACAGTCTGTATTTTTTTCAGAATGGGATAAGTGAATGTCATCTGAGATTTCCTGTAAGAGAGGTAAATTATAGAGATGAGATCACCTCAGGTCCTGCTTAGGAAAAATGCTGTGATGCCATTTGCAAATTGCATCCATGTTCTCTCCAGCTGAATATGTGCATAAATGGGAAATTGCCAGCAACAATCAGAGCAAAATCAATTGACTTCAAAAGAGAACAGGTTTAAAAGGAAGGGAGGTAAAAAGAAGATTCAAGATGCTGAAGCTTTTGTGGATGTGCTTGATGTTATTCATGAAGGTTGTTTGTGGTGGTTTTAGGTTGCCTTTGTTTTGTGGAAGAAGAAATGGAGTCTGCCTCAGGATTGCATCTTTCATCACTTTGCAGCCTCTTGTAATGCTTTAGATGCATTTTCTGGCTATCGCAAGTGCTGGAGGACGCTATGGGAAAGTGTGCATTGAAGCAAAGTAGTTGCTTTGCTGTCTTCATTCTTAGAAGTGAGGGTGTTTGAGGCTCAAGGAAGCAGCCCTGAGGAAATTTTTACTCGAAGTGAAATAACCTTCTGGAGATCTGCACAGATCTGCACTTAAAAGCTCATTAATAGAAACCTAGCAAAATTACATTAAAGCTATATACCAGCTTGTGGGGTTCATAGACAGGATGAAAAAAAAACCCCATTCCAATGAGGAAATTATTGCTTGGAAAAGAGTGTCCTTCTCAATATAAAACATAGTTTGGTAAAGAGCACAAGAAAAGTGGACCACATGGAAGGCAAATAAGACTTTGAAAAGACATACAACAATTCTGAGTGCAGATTGCTAAAACACTAGAAATATGAAATATTAAACATGTTTAAGAATATCAAAAACAGAAGATGAAAGTTGACTGGAAACAGAAATATGGCTTTCACAGAAGATAATGGTAAAACCACATCATTGCAATTGGACACCAGTTCTGTTGTATCAGTTATATCACAGAACAAATTTAAATAGCATTTCAGAGGCATTTAAAGCCATCAGAAATAGTGGAGAAGAAAAAAAAAAGCTATACTAAACAGAAGCAATTTTTGTTGTAATACTGTGAAATAAAATAACCAGTAAGGTATGTGGACTCATACATTGTAAAAAAGGTGGATCAACACTCTGGCATTATGATTGGTTGAGGAAATTCACTGATTTGGACGTCCAATAGCAATCTGAGCACAGTTCCTGTCATTAAAGCTAGTGAAATTAAGCTGGATTTGATTATGGTTTGCCTATTATGAGAAAATGCCACAAACGCCAAATTTCATAAAATATATTTATTTACAAAGAACATCTAATCATTTTGTAATAGAGATAGTCCTTGACTTTCACTATTCATTTAATGACCAGTCAAAGTTACAGTGGAACTGAAAAAGAGTAACTTATGACTGGTCCTTGTACCAGTTGCAGCATCCCCTCCATCATGTAATTTGATTGCTTGGCAACCAGCATATATTTGATGGTTGCTTAATCCTGGGGTCATGTAATCAACATTTGAGACCTTCTCAACAGCTTCTAACAAGAAAGTCAATGGGGGGAAAACAGATTCACTTAACTGCAGTGATTTGCTTAACACCTGTGGGAAAAAAGGGCCCTAACATGGGGGGTGACTCAACTGCCTTGCTTAGCAATCAAACTTCTGCTCCCATTTGTGGTCATAAGTTGAGAACTACCTGTATGCAAAAGATAGAAACTGAGCTGGATGCAATCTAGCTAAAACAATGGAACTGTGAATATTGATGGTGATTTTGAAGTTACCCTTAATCCATAATTTAGGCTAAGCAACAGCCCTTGGCTAGAGTGCATATTTTTGCTTACTAGGGACAATTTAGGAAAACATACCTAGCAGATGTATATTTTCAGATGGAACTGGAAGGAGATTTCAAATTTGTTTTTACCATAAATATACACAAGGACTTATATCATTTTAACAGCTTTGTTTTTAAAATAGATCTGCAACATGGCAGAGAAAGCCATGGACCACATTGGTGCCACAAGGTTTTCTAATAATAAAATGTTATTTAGATGGTGTCATTGTCAGAGAAAATTAGAAAGCAAATCTCTGCAAAATCTCAAGGCAGCACTGTAGAGATAGGTGGACCATGGCCTTTTAAGCATGGTACAGTATCTGTGAATTTTTTAAAGCTAGTATTACCCATTGTTCTCATACCATTGAATCACCAAGCCTACACGAATATGCAGAGAAAATAGAAGCAGTCATGAATGCCCCAAGGGTACAAGATATGTTGCAACTACAATCCTTTTTAGGGTTTGTTAATAATTATATAAGATCCATGCCAAATTTAGCTCCCATGAGACATTCCTTAAACATGTCACTACAGTACGAACTACAGTAGGAACAAGAATGTGAACCAAATTATGACATCACTCAAATATTAAAACTCACACTTACCTCTGAAATTGGCTTGTGAAGCATTGCAATATGGAATCAGTGTGATTGTATCTTGCACCATAAAAGCTGGTAGTGAATTCTCAATACCTTTTTATCGTGCTCATTTAAAGCTACATGGAAAAAAATATGCTGAGCTTAATTTGGAGAGTTAAATATTTCGACCCATATCTGTACAGAAGAGAGTTTACCTAATCACTGATCATCAGACATTACTTGAAACCAGTCTTCAAAGTATAGTAAAGCATTTGTAGATTTGTAAATATAATCCTGGTGGGGAAAGGTATAGTATATTATATTATTATTGTTGTTATTGATTTATTTAGAATGCCTGTGGTCTTGTATTAAGACTTTATTATATTGACCTGCCATTATGCATTGAAACTCTTCAGACTGACTGGGTTAATTTAGTAAAACAGAAAAACCTACTTCTCACTTGATTATTTTTTGTTTGGTCAATGGAAAAGGTACAACAGAAACTGACAAAAATGGAGCAGAGTTAGTTTCATTGTGTAAATTAAATCCAAACCAATTCTTATATCCATATAAATCTACCATCTAATTATATTCCCACATACTCTGCTCACACTCCTGCAACTTAAGTTAGCTTGAACTTAAAGTGAGGATATTACAAATATCAAATATTACAATATCTTTCTTTTCTTCAGAATGCCTACTTTGAAAAGGAGAAATGCCTACATTGATAGAGGCAAGGGACAGACAGGAAGGCCTAAGCTATTTAAGAGAAATCTGGCTAGGTTTTTTCCCCTTCCGTTTAAAACCTTTTTTTTTTTTGGTACCTTCCAGTCAGTGTTGACTCTTGGCAACTGTCTGGGCAATTCCTGGCAGTTTTCCTGGCAATGTTTTGGTTGCCACTGCTTCCTTCCTAGGGCTGAGAGAGAGTGACTGGCCCAAGCTTACCCATCTGTCTGGGTGCCTAAGGCTGGTCTCCCAGTTTCTACCCTGATACCTTGACCATTACTGTACTACCAATGGTTTCAGATTCTAGCCATTTGTGTGGAAATACTAGAACAGAATTTATTTAAAAATGTAAATGAAACTGCCTGCTTTCAGGATGCAGGAGAAAAGAAAAGAGACAGCAGATCTGGATCAAAAACTAAAAGACAGAAAGTTATGCTGTATGCCTTCTTGACAAATTAAAAATTGACAAATCACCTCATTCCACTAGAATTCATCTGATAATCAGATGTAATATTGCAGCATTAATAATAACAATGCATATCAGAAAACTAGGGTTAAACCAATATAATATTTTGTACTGGGAGAAGAGAATCCAGGAAATTACAGGCTAGATGATTTAATCTTTGTTCCAAGTAAATTTGTAGAAAGTAGTATTAAAAAGTAGGTTATCAGACAGGCTTTTTGAAGTAGCAAGCTGTTCATTCATTTGTTTGTTCGTTCATTCGTTCGTTCGTTTAATATTGCAGCCCATCTTAAAATGCAAGTCTGGTTCACAACAATAATAAAAATCAAAAATAATAGAAACAATAGCAGAATTAATAAGCTTGTCTTATTCAAGGTGAACTCTGACTCAGAAACATATTAGTTTGAATAGTATCAATAAATATATAAGGAATGGTGATATGATAGAGGCTAATTGTTAGATTAAAAAAAATGATTAAGGCAGTATTGTAGCAGGATTCTCTATAAACTTAGTACTGCTGAGAACAGGTTGCTTTAAGATTATGTAGCTCGTGAGAGAGGAAACAGTGGGTAGGAAAACACAATTCTCACAATGAACAAGTGTATGCAGTGAGACTCTAACAGAATCTTTCCTGGGATTTTTACTGTACTTTTTAACTTGTTTCTAAAATTAGCTGGAATTACAGTTGAGCAATGAGATGGCCAGCTTTACAATGATCCCAATTGTTAAAAGCAAAAAAGGAATAGCAAGTAAGGTCATAATGATCTTTACACATGGCTAAATGTGTTCCAGTGGTAGTAAGAAAGAAGTGATGAACATTGGAGCAAAATAAATATCTGGTCACAGCTACCTGACCCACTAGAGCAGGAGGCAAGGAATTTTGGAGGTTTCATCCCTTAAGGACCCAGAAGAAGGGTCTTCTCTGTGGAGGCTCCCTCTCTATGGAACATCATTCCCCCAGAGATTAGACTGGTCCCCACTCTAACACTCTTCCGGAAAACGCTAAAGACTTGGTTCTGCCAGCAGACCTGGGGAACCCAGAGCGGGCTAGAGCCCATTAAATTGTTAGTTCAAATGTGTGTTGTTGCCGGGGTGAGGGCATTTTATTATTTTTCTTCTTGTTATTTTTCTTCTTTTTATAGAGTGTTTCTATATCTGTGTAAGCTGCCTTAATTCACCATGTACGAATAGGCTGCGATATGAATTTTCTAAATAAATAAAATTATAAATAAAAAATGGACTTGTAAGCTGCCCATCTCACCTAGAGATGACTATTCCCATTGTATATAGACAACAATGGAATCTAAACTGGCAGCAAAATGACCAAAATAACTCCTGAAATTGCAGTGAATGAGTAAATTAAAGAATCATCATTGTGAAAAGATGATTCCTTACTACTGTTTTTTAGCTTATTTATTAGTAATAAATTCAAATTAGTTCAACTGAGCTTGTTAGTGAGGTGATAACTCAAAATTAAGTTGTAGCATGAACTTAATACAGCATATAGTTATTGTAAGGAAAATTAATGTTCCTTAAATACATGGATTTAACTAGATTACATGGTTTTAAAGAGAATTTGTCCAATTTATGGGAGATAAAGCCGCAATTTTAGTTATGATGGCTACATAATCATCATCATCATCATATCTGAGGGGATTTTTTTTGAATGCCATTCAGAACTGTACATTATGAAGCAATATATGATAAGGCCTTCTCAGTCAGTGGGCCCTAATTATAACCACTCTTTACCTACAGCCTAACTGTCAAATTAATTGTCAAATAAATAGGCATCTAGCTATTCATTCAAGCTTTGGGGTCTTAGCTATTTTTTTTCAGGTATTTTACTGTATAATTTATTTTATCCCACTCAAATCTTTTGCTAGAAAACAGGTTAATTTCAGTAATGAATAAATGAGTGCTATTTCTGAGCATTAGTTACTGGAGTTTTGTTTCTTTCTCATTTAGATATTTAGATGTTATACATTTTGTTCATTCCAAATATAAATATAGGAATTAATTGGGTAATACAGAAATGCCAGAAACAAATAATAGAAGAGAGATACTAGCATCCTATTGTATTATTATTATGGTATTTCCTTATGATTAGCTACACTATGCTGGTTTTGCATTAATTTGTTAGATATTCTTTTTTCATTCAGCAATCATTCATTAAAAAGCAATGCTTTTTCAGTTTTTTTACAGTTATTTTTAAATTAATATGTTTAGAGGTATTTGATTATAAGTAAGGTATTCAAGAAAAAAGTGTGTTTCTTTTGCTTGTTAAGTTACTACATTTCAGAACATAATTGGTCATCAGTCAATGCATATATTCAGGTTGGGATGACAGAAAAATTATATTGAATTGGCAGAGATCCATAACTACCCTGGGTCACATTTTTCATGCTGTCTACCAAATCCCACAAGCTTGTTTTTGTTTATCGCTAACACCAGCCCTGTGGACCATGGTACATGTTCTTATTGAATCAGTCATTTATTACACTTGTCATAAATTAAAGTTTCTGCAACTTGCTAGGACTTCCAGTAATATCTAATTTGTCTGTAGGAATTCTTAAATTGAAGTGAAAAGTATTAATGTGGGAGACGATAGGTGGATTTATATAATTTTCAATTCTTTTAAGTATTCTAAATCTTCAGAGCTTTTGTAGGTACTAAAGAAAAAAAATTATGTTTATTAAGAACATAATTATTTTCCTTAGGACATTATATCATTAAAAGGAACTCTACTAGATCAGGCCATAGATCCATGCATTTCAGCTTTTTGTGTTGTACACTTGCCAACAAGCTACATTTCTGAATCCAATCATTGTCCCTTCTCAGCAATCAGCACACAATGCCTGTAGCCAATGGTTTTAGGAAACCATAAGCAGCATCAAAATTTGTAGCCATTGATAACCTGATTCTCCATGACCCTGTCCAATTCATTTAAAAAACTATCCAAAATTGGTTACTATTACCCAAAATTGACACAAACGGACTGTCAACGCTGCAAATACTGTATATTCTTGCTTTGACAATATGCAGAACTGTCTGGTATTTTTAGGGTTAATGCAGAGCAAAAGAGAGTGGAGGGAAAAAGCTGGGAAAGAAAGAGGAAGGAAACATTTGACCTTCACACTAATTGGATAATGTGACATATGACAACAAATTTAGGGAGGGAACATGCTGAGAAATTAATTCCTCAGAGGAAGAGAATTTAGTTCTTAGCATCCCTTCGGTGTGCCGACATGTTGTAAACTAAATAAAAGACTTTTTAGGAAAACAATGTCTGGAAGTTCTTTGAAGTGTTTCAACCTTGTAGGGTAGGCAAGGCGGGTTGTATGACGTGTGTGAGTTCCGGCACCTTTTTTTTTTTTTTTTTTTT
>NW_015390504.1:45889-47788 GCF_001527695.2 Protobothrops mucrosquamatus | reverse complement strand
GCCCAACAGCAAAAAGATTTGGGTGGAGGAGGTTCTTTCATTATGTGTTTTGTTTTGTAGGCTTATCCAATATCCCCTAATCAATTGGTTGCCATTATTTGCTGGTCTGTAATATCTTTTCTAACCTATAGTGATCAGAACTTTACACAACACTTCAATTTTGGTCTTACTAATTTCTGTACAATAAATGCATTATTGTAGCAAGTGCTACTATTTTCATTGCCCTTCCTAATAATGTTGGAATGTTCTTTTTGTTGTTGTTGTTTTTTTTACAACAGCTGCATGCTGAGTTAACATGATTATTGAATTTTCTACTGTATCTCCAAGATTCTTTTCCTGTCGGTCACTTCAGGAAATATATTAGTATATTTGTATTACTTATGCATTAACGTAGTAATGTAAAGGCACAACTAGAATTGTTGAGCCAACATACATCACTTTACACTAAAGTGTAAAGCAGCCAAAAAAGCTAATACAAACCTTGGTTGTATAAACAGAGTCATAGAATCAAAATCCAGTTTTGGACACCACATTACAAAAAAGATGTTGAGACTTTGGAAAAAGTGCAAAGAAGAGCAACTAAGATGATTAAAGGCCTGGAGATTAAAACATATGAAGAACAGTTGCAGGATTTCAGTTTGGCTAGTCTAGAGAAAAGAAGGACTATGGGGGACATGATAGCAGTATTCCAATATTTGAGAAGCTGCCATAAAGAGGAGGGGATCAACTTATTTTCCAAAGCACCTGAAGGCAGGACAAGAAACAATAGATGGAAACTACTCAAGGAGAGAAGCAACCTGGAACTAAGGAGAAATTTCCTAACAGTGAGAAGTTATAGGTGCTTCATCACTGGAGGTTTTTTTTTAAAAAAGACTGGACAACTACCTGTCTGAAATGGTATAGGATCTCCTGCTTGAGCAGGAGTTGGACTAGAAGACCTTGAAGCTCCCTTCCAGCTCTATTCTGATTGATTGATTGATTGATTGATTGATTGATTGATTAGCTTTTGCAATTTGATGTTTCTTTACCCAGGTTGAATTCTTTATAATCCATCTTGAATTTTACCCCTTCAACAATTTGGTACCATCAACTTACCTACTCCTTTTGAACTCCAGATCATTTGTATATAATTTGAAAGGACTACTCACAAATCCAGTGCCTAGGTATTCCATCTTGCACATCTAGTGAGGGTGAAAATGACCCATTTATTCTACTCCATTCCCTATTCTTTTAACCAGATGCCAATTTATGAGAGCACCTGACCTCTTCTTCCATAGCAGCTGAATTTTCTCAGGAATCTTTGGTCAAATATACATGATCTATTGCATCCTTCTTTTATTTTGCTTATTGATTGAAAGAGTGGAATTCCCTTACTTTTGTTCTGTAGGCTGGTTTCTTCTGGCTGATAAAAAGGGTAAAAGGTAAAGGATTCCCTGTGGGTTTTACTCTGCTAATCATGACTGACTTTAGGGGGTGGTGCTCATCTCCATTTCTTAAGTCAAAGGACCAGCAGTTTCCACAGTCATGAGGCCAGCATGATATCACACTGCAGCACAGAGTGTCTGGCAAAATACAGAATACTGTTACCTTCCCGCATGGTTATATGTGGTACCGATTCATCTACTTGCATTTTTACTTGGTTTCAAACTGCTACAAGTGGGGAAAGTGATGGGAACTCACTCTGTCTCACAGCGCTCAGGTCTCAAACTGCCAAGCCATCAATCTTTAACTGTCTAAGACTCAGCATTTTCATCACTGACCCATCATGTCCCTATCTTCTGACTGATAAAAATCAAGAAATCTCTTTCTTCAAATGTATTTAGACAAATCGATGGCAGGGGTTAGGAAATTTAAAAAGGGCAAAATAACATCTCTAACATGTTTTCCTGGAAATTTTAA
>NW_015390504.1:25889-40889 GCF_001527695.2 Protobothrops mucrosquamatus | reverse complement strand
AGTCTCAGGAAGCTGCTGGAGAAGCTCACATTTTGGAAATGTGCTTGAGTGTAATAAAATATCTATAACATCTATCATCAACAACTTCATCATCATCATCATCATCAAGCAGGATTTTGAGAAGATTCTAAAAACTTGATAGGCACAGAGATTCAGATTTGTTCACTCTGAAATTCTAAAAATGCATGCAGTCCCTCCCCCAATGAATGTTTCGTATGGCAATTACAATGGGTGGATGAAATTTCATGTGATATTCAGACTGCAGAATTGTTGCACAGATGTTTGGAGAGAAAGGTTGTCTTCCCACCTAGAAACCATTTTGGGATCAACAGCAAAACAGAATCAACTTGCTCCCACTTTAACATAATCCCCACATGTTACAGTGCTTTGCTTTCTACTGATGAATGGTTTGACTCTGCTCTTTAATTGCTGCAACTGGGTCAGTCATGGAGATTTTTCCCGAGTAACTCCAAATCTTAGGTGATACTTTAATCTTCCTCTTAATTTTCCACAGGGCTCTCCCTACCATTAGGGCTACCCCTCTGAGGGGTGGACCAGTATAGGTAGTGAATTGGGGTCACAAGCACTGGGGCACATCTACAGAAGCCATTTCGTTGACTTTAAAGCACACAGCTCTCTGAAGCAGCTTACCACACTGCCTTTTGACCTAAAGATATTATTCTGAGGATGTTGTTGGAGCATTTCACAATGCAGTGCAATTCAGAGTGACATTTATAGGTTACTAGATAATTGCCAGCTGGAAAATAAGTGGTGGTGCTGTTGTGTGGGAGGAAAGAGTGGTGAAGGTGATCATAGGAGAGGTGATGGATCTTTCTCCCATCTCAAGGGCAGATTTCTGATTTCCAGCTGTGGATCATCTTGGGCTAAGTTTCTATGCCAGTGGGAGGATACAGGTGGCTAAAGTTGCTGCATTTTCAGCACTAGCTGGCAACACTCCCAGATAACAATATATAAATACATCTTACTTCAGCACTGGCATTGGGATGTTATTATCTACCTCGTCTCAGATAGGAATCAGAGAATGCAGCACAGATTGTTCTGTTTTCAGACAGACAGCATCTGCTGCCCAAGTCAGATGTATCATTCTGAAGAGATGGTCCTGCATGGACAGTCACAGTCAGCTGAAGTTTCTCTCCTTATATTCATTGCAGACAGATATGGACAAGGAGGCTATATCCCTCTTCTTCTGTTGCTCCTTAGCAGTTAGAATTGGTGCTTAAGGGTAATAACCCTTAAATCTTCCACTCATTTCCAGTCTGGCTTGATTGTAATCACACATATGATGGCAGCAATTTCCAAAGTTTCCTAAAGAAGTAGAATATATGTGAATAACAGTTGGAATTTATGGGTGATTCTTATTCTTATTACACCCCCATTGATGGAGCTCCAATGGCTCAGCAGTTAAAGATGCTGACAGCTGACAGCCTGGATTCGAGATCTGAGCTCCACACAATGGGGCGAGATCCCATTACCTGCCCCAGATCCTGCCCACCTAGCAGTTTGAAAGAACGCAAATGCAAGTAGATAAAAAGGTACCACTTTGGTGAGAAGATAACAGTGTTTTGTGCAGCTTGGTGTATAGTCATACTGGCCACATGACCACAGAAATTGTTTTTGGACAACGCTGGCTCCCTGAGCCAAGAAATGGAGATGAGCACAATGCCCTAGAATTGGACATGACTGAGAGAGAAACCTTTACCTTTTTATTATTATTTCTCACAATAATAAGGGCAAATATTAAATTATTCATTATAAAAAAGTATAAAAATACATTAACAAATGTTATTTAGACTGCCAGCATCTAAAAATGAAAACTTAAAGAATGGTTTTCATAATATATTGCTAACATATTTAATCAGCTAATAGAAAATAGCTGGTTATAACCACGGTGTCAAAACAAGAACTAATGCTCTCAAACACAGCCGACACACGGTCTGTTGTTATGCCTGAACAATTTGTTCTCGTGTAACCCAGTCAGCTTGTAGGACATTTGTTTAAACAATCAATTTCTGCCAGAAATTTTGGCTGTCAGGGTCCAGAAGAAGAGTCTTTTCTGCTGTGGCTCCCGCCTTCTGGAACATCGTATCCAGCAAGGTGAGATCTGCACCCCCCCTTTTGACCAAAAAGCCTTGAAGACAGGCTGTGCCATCTAGCCTGGGGCCCCAACAAAGGCGTGGCACTTTTGGATACCCCATCTCCTTCCTGTGAGCATCTTGATCCCTCACTCTCCATTCTGGTTATTTTAATTCAGCGGTTCTCAACCTATGGGTCACGACCCCATTTGGGGTCGATTGACCATTTCACGGGGGTCGCCAAGCAAGGCTGTCCGCCATTTTTTCCCCTTTTCCGGCGGGTGCCTTACCTCCCTTGGGCTGGGCCAGCTGGTGGTCGGCCTGCTCCGTCTCTGCCGCTTGCCAGCTACGCCTCAGCCGGCGCAGGGGGCGGAACCACACATGCGCGGTGCTCCCGGGCAGGGAAAGTCCTTGACTTACGACCGGTTGGGTAGTCCTCGACTTACAACCGGGTTAGTCCTCGACTTACGACCAGTTTAGTCCTCGGCTTACGACCGGTTTAGTCCTCGACTTACGACCGGTTGGGGGTCGCAGCATTAAAAAGGTTGAGAACCACTGTTTTAATTGAACTTTAAATTTATGATCCTTTATTGTTTCAATGTTTTACAGTGCATTTTAATTTAATGTCTGTAAGTCACCTCTGGTAAGATGGGCGGCATACAAATTAAATAAATAGTGCTTTGTATACAAATTTCAGACCCTGTTATTTAAATAAAGATTTTATTTCCATATGCAATACGTATGTGGACATTGTTACGGAAAAAGACGCATATGCTATGTTTTGAGTGACATTTCCAACAAGTTAATGACTGCATACATTTAAAGGGACAAAATCTTCCTGGCTTCTGGAGAAATGCCCACATATATTCCAGCAAGGAACAACAACAGCCCTTCCCCAATATAGTCTTTCTCTTGTTGAACCAATTATTTCCGACAAGATACTGATAGCAGGAGAAGTTTTCTTTCCTTGACAATAACAAGCAGGAGAGAAGAAAAGACCTAGCTCTGAAATAATAATCAGTATTGTGAGAGATTGAGATATTCCAATCTATAAGAAATACTAAAAAGAGCTCAAATAAATAAATTGGTGTCAGAATGCATCCCTGAACATTTCTGAAACATTGAAATAATAAGAGTCATAAGAGGAATGCAGGAGGAATGAAGAGTTTCCAAGAGATGAAAGCTAGACAAAATGTGATTCCTAGCAAAATGGAAGTATTTTGAGTCCAGCCCATGTCAGCTGCTCCATTGGCTCTTGTGGGGGTTGAACTCTTTGTAGGCCTTCAACCTCATGATTCTCCTGGACATAGTTATACTGGCTTTTTATAAGGAAGTCATGGCCTTGCTTTAGCGAGTGTACCAGTTGCACCACTTTTTGAGCAATAGACACTGGTGACAATGAATCTAACCATCTTAAGGTTAGATTACTACAATTCAGTTTACATAGACTCCCTTTTTCACTCCAACTGCCTCTGATTAATACCATTCTAAGTGACAACATCTGTCATTACTTCCCACAACCTTTCTACAAGCAGTTACTTAAGGCTTCCCCATAATACCACTTCAAATGTACCAGATGCCTAGACAGTGGGCTCTCTAATTATTCTGCCAATTTCCTAACAGTTTCCAATCAACAACCCTGAAACCAATTCTGGCACTCAACAATACTTTATATCGTTTTTATCTAAGTTCTGGATCCAACTTTCCCTTGGATTCTGAAGTGGGGGTGCACCTTCCCCTGTACAATCATTATGTGGTGTATGATTTCTGTTACCAACTTTGTCACTCCCTCAAAAAGCGATAAGCCCAAATTTATCACCTCATCCTGAGCATTGTGCATGGTGACAATTGTCAGCCCCACAAGGTAGGCAAGGCCTGAAAATCAAGTACAGAGCAAAGCTAGAACTTTATTTTATTGATTTAGACTAAAATAACAGAAACTTGCAAGTCTAGTTATGCTTTTCCTCCCCTCTTATACCCAGTGAATCAGAGAGGGTCCTTCCAAATACTATCTTGGTTCCCAGGACTTAAAGAATGTTTCAGCCTTCTTTGCTTGGGTAATGATTCTTGCATATTTCTGTTATCTCTCTTAGTCTCTACATGAACCATGAAAGGCTTTAAAAGTAACAACTATGTATAATTATTTATTGTATCTATTTTGTTCTTTTAGTTTGAGTAACTCAAGGTGGCATACATCTTCTTTCTCCAATTTTCTCCATGACAATGGCCCTATGACAGGGGTGGCAAACCTATGGCACGCGTGCCAGAGGTGGCACTCAAGAGCCCTCTCTGTGGACATGTGCGCCGTTGCCCCAGCCCTGCCTCCCCCCCGTGGCTCCCTCCTCACCAGTAGCCCCCCCCAGAGGAGAGTCACCCCTGGACACAGCCTGCATGGAGCAACGCAGCCAAGGACATGGCAGCCGGGCAGCGGGGACAAGACTCCACCCTCACGCCCAGTCACACGCAGATGATGCTGTGGGGCGCGGGTGGAGGGCATGGCCACCATGGTGCTGCAGGGCCACCTGGGCGATCTGTGGAGGTGGTGGGTGGCCCTGCGGGCAGGCGGAGCAGGGGCAGAGCAGGGGGTTCGGGGGCAGGTGGGTGGGGCAGTTTTTGGGCACTTGGTCTCTAAAAGGTTCACCATCACTGCCCTATGAGTTTAATAAGAGAGCACGACAGGCCTAAAGTCTCTCAGTTGGCTTCCAGGCTTAAGAGACAAGTAGATTCATGGTCTCTAATTTCTAATCCAGGACTTTAACTGTTGCGCCAATTGAATTGGCTTTCCACTGAATTGAAGCTAAACTTGAAATTAATCCAGAAACAAATTGGCAATTACTATAGTTCTGGAATCAGAGGTGTTTACCTGGGCAAATGAATTAACACCCATATAGGTAGTCCTTGACTTACAAGCATAATTGAGCACAACATTTCTGTTGCTAAACAAGACAGCAGTTAAGTGAGCTTGGCCCCATTTACGGCCTTTCTTGCCACGGTTGTTAAGTGAATCACTGCAATTGTTAAGGTAGTAACACAGTTGTTAAATGAATCTGGTTTTCCCTTTGATTTTGTCAAAAGGTTGTAAAAGGTGATCACGTGACCCTGGGATACTGCAACCCTCATAAATACATGCCAATTGCCAAGCATCCAAATTTTTATCACAGGGGTGCTGCAATGATAAAAACAATCATAAGTCGCTTTTTGCATGCCATTGTAAGTTTGAACAGTCACTAAGAAATGGTTGCAAGTCGAGGATTACCTGTACGCCATGTGTTTAAATTTAAAACAACGTCACCCCAAGCTACAAATCTTGACCCAATTCTGGAAAATCGCATTGTATTGTAAGGCTTATAGCTACATTGTAATATGCAGGTGGACATTTTTGCAGAGAGATCCCCAGATTGGAAAAAAATTGCTAGGAGGCAGTAAATGATTGGGAGGAGGGAGGGTCTGGATGGCACTATTGCTTTTGCATGCCAAAAAAGAACAGGCAGATGGGGAGAACGGCTGGGTGAAAGAGGAAAGAAATGTCTGCCTAAAGCAAAGGCTGTTTATGTGGATACTCTAATGCATGTAAATTCTGCTATATTTTATTTCTCAAAGGGGAAAAATGGGTTCAGTGTCTAGTGAGTTTTACTTCAAGTCGGAGTATTTCCTTTTGGAAAAGCATATAAGCTCCTAGCTTTTGTTTACAGTGTTGTCACCATCCTTCTCGAGACAGTGAATCCATAAACTCAATCTGAATACAGCAGCAAGATATTGGGAGGCTAAAGGTGGACAGAGTAGCTTTTCTTAACCTAATAGAGCCCTAGGTGAATCACATAATTCAGTCTGTGGGCAGGAAGCTGCAATATTACTCCCAGCTCATATGTAATCTCTATCACTGCAACACCCTTTGTGTGTGTGTGTATGTGTGTGTCTGTGTAGTAGCGCACATAAGTTCTTATTCAAGATTCTCAGTGCCATGGATGTGGAGGTTTTATATGGGAGAATGTAATCCCATAACTTGGGATGCTTCTGGTTCTGTTCTGGGCTACTGTAATATACATGTTAATCTTTTGTTTATTTTCCTAAATATTATGTTCTATTGACTGTACTAAATTCGGTGTATGAAGCATCATTTTTTAATATTTCCTGATAAGTATGTCATGTAATGGGCTTTGTACTATGAATTGGTGTAATAATTCCTGATGTGTTTTGCTTGTATTCTTTTATCTTTGCCCTGGAGAAAACAACTGTTTGCATATTTCCTCTGAAAGAGATTATCTCTTCAATAGCAATGATCTTCACAAGTAAAATTAATTGTACTTGTAAAGCCTAATAGAAAATGCACTTTTATTAGAAACTTAGCATTACTGATACAACTATTTTGCTAGAGGAACAGTTTTTATCTTGGTAAAGTTATTTTAAAAGCAGAATATAAACTGCAAACAAAGAAGCAAAAAGATAAACTAGAGCTAGGAATGGAAGGAAACATTTCCCAAAACAGAAGTTAATATCCCCACAGGAACTGTTAGTTATTCTTTCAGACAAATGGTTTATTAAATAACACAGTTTAATTCTGTACAATTTATTAACTGTAATGTTTTAATAGGCTGCAGTGTTAGATATACATTGCTGTTAACAAATTACATGCGTACAAGCAAGGATAAAATACAAGCACAGATAAAATTTCAGCTAGGTTCCACCTGTGTTATTTTTGCATCCTCCTTGGGTTGTGTCTAGAACACTTCTGTACCAATGATCTAATCGTGGGAAATGCATTTCTTTAATAATTTAGAGCTATTGGCATCAATTACCTGATGGTAGGATTTGGCAGCCTTTTCAGCCACTGGGGGACAACAGTCTCAGATGATGTTTTGTGGAATCATCATGATTATCATGTCTGACATATTGAAATATTGAAACATTTCATGAGATGCTGATGAGACCTCTGAGATCTTGTATGATTTTATATGAGAATTTAAAAACGCAGTCTAACATCACACGAAATCCTGAGTGTAAAATTCTTGTCTGAAGTTCGACATAATCATTTGGTCTTGGGCAAGAACACTGAAGTCTTGATAATTTTTAAAATACTTCAAGAGGCATACTGTAAGTGCCATTTAAGAGAAGCTCCTTCAGCCAAGGTTAGGACTCTCTGAAATAGCTCTCGTCAGAGATGGAAAGGAGAACAGCCTCTTTCTTGCTTGTTGTCATCTACTTCTGTAGTCCTCAACTTACAACCATTTATTGAATGATCATTTGAAGTTACAATGCACTGAAAAAAAATGACTTACAACCAGCCTTTACATTTACCAGTCCTCACACTTCCAACCATTGCCGCAGACCCATAGTTACATGATCAAATGTGACTAAAATCATCCAGAATGATTGTAATGGCCCAGGGTCATGTGATCACCATTTGCAATCTTCCCAGCCAGCTTCTTTTTTTAAAAAAAAAAAGTTTTATTAGTTTTTATAGGATTAGGGATAGGGTGGGGTCAGGGTTGGGATTAGGGTTTAGGTTGGGGTTGGGGTCAGGGTTGGGATTGGGATTGGGGCTGCGGTTTCCCCAAATAGCATTTTCAGTATTTAGCAAACAGCATATTGTCTGGATACATATATTTAAATAACAAAAATAGATATAGTAATAGATAACAGTAATAGATATGGTTAATTATCCTAAACAGTATTAATTAATCACTCCATGGCATTTTTCTTACTAATACATAAGCTATCTTCTGACAAGCCAATGGGGAAAGTTGGATTTACACTGTGATTCACTTAACAACTGAAGTGATTCACTTAATAACTGTGCCAAAAAGGTCATAAAATCAAGTGTGACTCATTTAGCAACTGAAATTCTGGTCCCAATAGAGTCATAAGTAAAGGACTACCTGTATACAGTCAGGAAAGGACAGCCCAAGCTAGACTCAGAGGTTCTGGACCAAGATGGTATCTTATTGCAATTAGGCTCATAAATCACCTCAGTGATTTTCTGAGAGAATTCATGTATAGTGTAATGTGGCTTAGTGAGCTCAATTAAAATTTAATTGGGAATTGGTAAAATGAAAAACTACTTGTCTTGTCTAAACAACTAGGTTTCTACTTATCTAAGAGCAGATATACTGTATTCTTGCTTTATTTACAGTAACTGCTTTTTTCATGAGGAAACATAGACGTGAAAGGAAAGATGGTCAAGAAGAAGGAAAAAAATGTGTTTGTAAAGGATGGCAAATGTCAAAGAAACTCTTAGGTCTGATTCTCCAGGGGGGAAGTATTTTAGTAATAAAATTCTTCAGACTAGCTGATTGACAGCTGTGAGACAGGTGGTTCAGACTTCCTAAGGCAAAAGGAAAACACAAAATTGGTAACAGAATCACTTTGTTAAGATTTCTTGTTATTTCTATATTATTTGAAGAATATCACAATACAATGTTTGCCATGTGCATTAAGTATCCGATTTCTAAGATTCTGGTTTTAATAAATCCAGTGAATAGATGTGCTATAGAAAGATAAAAATCTGAATTTTGGTCCATTGTGCTAAACCGTTTTATGATTTGTACATTTAAAAGCTTATTATATTTTGTAAAACCAGCAAATTATGTTTTTTTCCCAACAAAACACTATTTTAAAAGTTACACCAGAAGACAACAAAGATAAAACCTACTAAAGAATGCACTCTCGTTGCTCAGTTAAATTATTAACATTGACATCATTTTAGTTAACAGTAAAAAATGGAAAATTAAGCATATAAACAAATGTGTGACTCCAAATTTGTAAGTAGCTCTCCAAAAAGATTCGTGGTGGTAAAATTTGTGTTCAAATACTGGAGAAGATAGTCCTTTCCTGTCTGCAATTATACAAATAATGGTATCCTTTCAAATTTGTAGTACTGAGATTTCTTGCAATCATAGCTTCACTTTAGTACACGACCATACCACATGAAAAAGCTTGTATTTATATTATATTTGAATACAGCACCTCCAACATTTCATTATACTTCATCGTTGTTTTCCTACAGAAAAAGGAGATGTGAAATAATATATTTTTTTGAATTAATTATTATTCTAAATTTAAGAAAACAAAAAATAGAAATGCCAAAATTATCTTAAAGTTTATGTACCGGATATGCCAATTTCTTACTCAAAGTCTTTGTATATTCCTACACATCTAATTTTAACATAGTACATGACTATATAAATAGCTTTTATAAGTGGATAATTTTAGAAATAATGTCTTTGGGGATTCTGAAGCCTACTGGCTATGTGTAGATGTCAGAAGGAGTTTTAATTAAAGATATTGTCACGCTTTCAAAACGTATAACCAACATCATTCATCAAAGCTCTGCAAAGGTTCTGACCGCTTTTCAGAATATGGTCAGAGAGAATTCAATTTGAATATCTATATAGCTATAGGTTGCTTAATGGGGCTCCCCATTTACCATGTCATTTAGGGAGATCCTCAGCATCCATCTCTGGGCCTCCCAGAGAAGTTGGTTCTTCTTCAAGTAAGTGGATCTACACCTATCAAAAAAGAGGTTTACAAGTTAAAACCAGCACTTTGAATTAAATGATATGGCTTCCCTTCCATTAGAAGGAACTCTGAGTACTGAACAAGATACAGTAGAATTAAAGCTTTATGATTGCGTCCACCAAATGTTTTCAAAATTCATCATTACCAACTGCTTCCCCAGTGCATATTCCTTTATACTGTGCCCCCATTAGGCAACCTATAGCTTCCAGATATTGAAGTGGAATTCTTTCTGACCATATTCTGAAAGGCAGTCAGAACCTTTTCAGAGCTTTGATGGATGATGTTGATTATAAGGAGGACAAATAATTTATTCTGTTATAAAGCACAAAAAAACCCAAGCTCTCAAAATATTTATATAACAAACAATGATGTTCAAACCCCAATAAAAGGCATTCATATGTCAGCCACCCACAACTTTGGACACTTATTGGCAACAATACAACTCCTGCAGCACCAGTATTGGGTAATGCTAGCAGTACTTCCTTACAGCTTCTGGGTAGTTTTTAAAGGTAGGCCTACATAAATCATACCACAATAAGGTGATAAAGACATGGGGAACTGTTGACAGATGTCATGTTCATATTTTATTAATAATGCCAACATACCATCTGCAAAGGGTTTTTTTATATTTGTTATCTGCAGATTAAAAAAAATCATGAGTCCCAGTTTTGTGTTTAATTGCTCACAGAAAAGGTGAAAACAACACAGGTAATCTTGAACCTATGATCATAATTTCCATCATTTAGATGCAGCTGTAAAGCAAAAGTTCAAATGACCACATCCCTTAAGGACTGTAATCCCAGCATTCCCAGTTGCTGTCATTAACTGAGAATTGCTAGTTATTAAATAAGTATTTACTCCAGTCCAAGGCATTTTGGTCTTAGTCCTCCAAGCGTTAAACCTCAATAAGGGAAGGGATTGCCTTATAGAGCTGTGGTGGCACAGTGGTTAGAATGCAGTATTGCAGGCTAATTCCGACGAATGCCAGCAGTTCAATTCTCACCGGCTCAAGGTTGACTCAGCCTTCCTCCTTCCAAGGTTGGTAAAATGAGGACCCAGATTGTTGGGGGTAATTTGCTGACTCTGTAAACTGCTTAGAGAGGGCTGTAAAGCACTGTGAAGTGGTATATAAGTCTAAGTGCTATTGCCTCTATATACCCTCACCTGCCTTTATTCCCCCATTCTCTCTCTCTCTCTCTCTCTCTCTCTCTCTCTCTCTCTCTCTCTCTCTCTCTCTCTCTCTCTCTCTCTCTCTCTCTCTCTCTCTCTCTCTCTGTGCCAACCTGCAATCCTGCTTTGAAGAACAGCAAGCAGCCCCAGAACCATGTGCTTACCAACCCTAGGAAACTGCAGCCATCTCAGCCCAGTCCCAGCTACAATCACCTTCGCTACCCTGCATTCTGAGATCCCACTGCCTCTGTGTTCCTCTGCACATGTGACTTTACCTTCTTGTTCCCATTAATAACAAGGCAGGCCTGGCCAGACTGGGCTGAATTTTGGCTGAGGAAAAAACAACAACAACTGAAAGCAGACCTAGAACTGTGACACGCCACAACACCTCTTTGCAAAAACTCCTGGAGTGCACCAAAATGCCTCTTTGCAAAAAAATTTCTTGGCCAGGGGCTTTGGCTGTGGAAAAATAAAAATAAAAAAGAGAAGCCAAAAGCAGTCCCTGAACCGCAGCATGCCAGAAAGCTTTCTTTTTTTGGAATGTGAAATCTAGCCCCATTTTGCAAAGTGGTGTTTTGGCACACTGTGTTCCAGAAGCTTTTTGCAAAGGGATCTTTTGGTGCGCTGGGGCTCTGTGGCTGCTTGCGGCTCTTTGTTGGTTGGGTTGTTTTTCACAGTTGAAGCCAGGCCAGGCACATCTCATCAGCAGCAGAAGCAAGAGGATGGCTAAAGTCAGCTAGGGTAGCAGATATCAGGGTGGCAGAGGGCCAAAGGGGCATATATGTGGGAGAAATAGGTAGGTGGGTAGGGTTGAAGAGCACCTGTGGCCGTAAGTGCAGGTGGAATGTCGAACACCTAAATTTTATCATGTTACTGTGGTGGTGCTACATAGTCACACAGTTCATAAGTCCCTTTCTTTAGTGCCATCTTTGAATAGTCACTGAATGAGTAGTCATAAGTCAAGGATTGCCTTTAAACGAAGGTATGATATGAACCGGGGTAGCACAGTGGTTAGAATGCAGTATTATAGGCTAATCCTGCCGACTGCCAGGAGTTTGATTCTGACCAGCTCAAGGTTGACTCAGCCTTCCATCCTTCCAAGGTCAGTAAAATGAGGAGCCAGATTGTGGGGGGCAATATGCTTACTCTGTAAACCACTTAGAGCAGGGGTCCCCAACCTCTGGGCCATGGCACACTAGTGGGCCATGAGGTGTTTGCAACTGGGCCACGGAAATAGGAAACATGCACATGCATCCCCACTTACACAAGTAGCGGGTGAATTCCTACATGCATGCTCCATTTGCGTGCTTGCCGGCTGCTCATGTGGAACCATCCCCTCTGCTCCCCCCACCACCAATCCACAAAGCCGGAAAGGTTGGGGAAGTCTAACTTAGAGAGTGCTGTAAAGTACTGTGAAGCGGTATATAAGTCTTTAGTGCTATTGCTATTGCCAAGTGCTAAGTCAGGGACTACCTTTAAATGAAGTATATGGCATGTGTTTATATGTGCATGTGATGCATGCTAGAGGTACCTATGCCATTAAATGATCATTAAATGGGAAAATAAGAGTACAGCTATTTTCCACTGACAGGGTCCACCTGAATAGTAAGACAAGAATTGCTGTTTTCATTTTGCCGTTTAACATTTTACATTTGAGGCCCCGAGAAGAGAGAGATGCCATTTTTCTCAAGGCCTTGTGTTTTATATCTGACAAAGATAATGCAAGCTATAAAATGTGTTATAATCAGAGTCAATTTATCATGCCTGCTATACAGGCTAGAACCAGAACAGAGACGTGCTGCATTGACTGCTGATAATTTTGCTGCACATTTAGTTCTTTGAAATGAAAAGAGAAAAACTAATAGGAAAATAAATGAGAGAAAATAGAATATAAATAATGCAAGGGAGGGCTGCTTTATTTGGGGTTTTGCCCTGTTATTGAGCTCATTGTATCTGGGCAGTGGGACAAACTTCCGTCAAGCAGGCAGTGGCCATATTTTCCTGTATCTGACAAAAAAAGTTACTTGACTTAATGATGACAATACAGATAGTCCTTGACTTACAACCATTCATTTAGTCAGGGCTTTTTTTGTCATAGAACGCCCAGAACGGAGTTCCAGCACCTTTTTTGGATGGAAACTTGTAGGGTAGGCAAGGCGGGTTGTATGACGTGTGTGAGTTCCGGCACCTTTTTTTTTTACAAAAAAGCACTGCATTTAGTGACCTTTCCAAGTTACAACTGAGAAAAGTGATTTATGACCATTTTTCACACTGTTGCAGCTTCCCCATGGTCATGTGATCAAAATTCGGGTCATGTGATTACCTTTTGACAAGCAAAGTCAATGGGGAGCCCAGATTCATTTAACAACCATATTACTAACTTAACAACTACAGTGATTCACTTAACAACTGTGGCAAGAAAGGTCATAAATTGGGGCAAAACTCACTTAACAACTGTCTTGCTTAGCAACATAATTTTTGGGTTCAGTTGTGTTCATAGATCATGGACTACTTGTATAGTGAATGAAAGTGGAATTTTTCCTGCTATAAGGAACATTTGAAAGGAAAGTTAAAACAATTGTGTGGTTAAAATTGTGTCCTGTTGATGTTGTTTTTCCCAAATAGCATCTCTTATTGTTTTTAATTCTATCCTTGAAGTTCTGTAAGTGTTCTGTCTTTAGTCCTATTTTTAGGAAGACAGAAATCAGCCTCCAGGCTTCAGCCTCAACTTTACAAAATCTAAACTAAATCAGTGAAGCTATTTTTAGCTTAACACACACATATAAATACTCACAAGAAGACAACAAAGATGTTAACAGCTGACGCATTTTATGTTCTGATATCACAATCAAATTTAGTTTCCATTTTGAGTTAGCATCTGAGATAGAATGCACATGTACTATATACATAAAAAAGAGAAATTATAATCATGAGAATTCAATGTTCTGTATGGAACTCATGCATGTTCTCTCTGCCTGGTTCTGCTCTGTTACATTCCATTCCATTCCTTGCTGTTTTGCTTTGCTTTATTATTATTTATTTAAATTTATTGGCTGCCTAGTTCCAGTGTATTCCACTATTCTGTTCTGTTCCGTTCCGTTCCATTCCATTCCATTCCATTCTATTCTATTCTATTCTATTCTATTCTATTCTATTCTATTCTATTCTATTCATCTTATATGGGGTTATAGAAATAACAAAGGAGAAATGAAGACAGCCCTTTTTTAAAAATAATCTGGATGTTTAAAGCCATGATAGTCCCAAAGTTAACTTAGTATACTCTTTAAAGTAAGGGTCCCAAACTTTTCTGGGTTGGTGGCCTGGGGGGGTGGGGTGGAGGGACCTTTATGTGTGCGAACATGCGCATGCGCAAATGGGGTTGCACGCACAATCACGTGATGCAAACAGGGCCACGAGCACCCACACAATGCTCGGGCGACACTAGCGCCCACGGAATGCCGTGATACTAGCACGAGTGGGGATGTTGCACTTGCAGTGATGATAGCGTGGCATGACATCACAATGCTAGCGTGAGTGGGTGGTGCGCTCATGGTGACACTAGTGCCCCCAATGCTTACGCATTGCTAGCACCCACGCAACACCATGATGCTAATGCAAGTGGGGAGGTGCACTTGTGGCAACGCTAGCACCCGCCCAATCCTCACAGCATTGCTAGCGCCTGCGTGACGCCATGACGCTAGCACAAGTGGTGGGGATGAGCGTGCATATGCACGTGCACTGGCCAGCCACTCACGCGGCCCAGTGGCCAACAGCCCATGTCCTGGTAGTGGGCCGTGGACCACAGGTTGGTGACCCCTGCTTTAAAGGAAATTTAATTACATTTTCTGTGTTAAAAAAATAAAATAGCATTACTTATGAATCCAGTTGTGAGCTGCTTAGAACAAAGGGAAATTAAATAAGGTTCTAGATACATATTGAGGAACACAACTTAATTAGGTCAAAATATCAGCCCATCTCAAATCTGTGAATTTATGAAAGTTCAGTTTGGGATCAAATTTTAACCAAAATTCATTTATTTGCTTTGGAATTAATTTGTAAATTTAGGAAATTAGAATGAGGAAATATAGCAAAGGAACATGTGACAAAGAACATGTCCTAACTATATGGAAGCTAGGAAATTTTGTAGATGATAGATAGATAGATAGATAGATAGATAGATAGATAGATAGATAGATAGATAGATAGATAGATAGATAGATAG
>NW_015390504.1:10236-22687 GCF_001527695.2 Protobothrops mucrosquamatus | reverse complement strand
GTTCCTTATATGTTTTAGCCTCCAGTCCCCTAATCATCTTTGTTGCTCTTCTCTGTACTCTTTCTAGAGTCTCAGCATCTTTTTTACATCATGGTGACCAAAACTGGATGCAGTATTCCAAGTGTGGCCTTACCAAGGCATTGTAAAGTGGTATTAATACTTCACGTGATCTTGATTCTATCCCTCTGTTAATGCAGCCTAGCACTGTGTTGGCTTTTTTGACAGCTGCAGCACACTGCTGGCTCATATTTAAGTGATTGTCCACTATGACTTCAAGATCCCTCTCACAGTTACTACTATTGAGCAAGGTACCACCTACATTATACCTGTGCATTTGGTTTTTCTTGCCTAAATGTAGAACCTTACTTTTTTCACCATTGAATTTCATTTTGTTAGATAGCGCCCAGTGTTCAAGTCTGTCCAGATCCTCCTGTATCCTAAGCCTGTCTTCTGGAGTGTTGGCTATTCCTGCCAGTTTGGTGTCGTCTGCAAATTTGATGAGTTCCCCATCTATCCCCTCGTCCAAATGAGCACTGGGCCCAGGATAGAGCCCTGGAACACCCCACTACACACTTCCCTCCATGTAGATGCAGTTCCATTGAGGATCACATGCTGAGTACAGCCGGTCAGCCAGCTATGAATTTATCTGGTGGTGATGCTGTCTAACCCACATTTTTCTGTCTTATCAAGTAGTAGATTGTGATCTACTTTATCAAATGCCTTATTGAAGTCCAAGTAAATTATATCCACATTATTCCTCTGGTCCATTAATTTTGTCACTTGGTCAAAGAATGCAATAAGATTTGTCTGGCATGATCTGTTTTTGACAAACCCATGTTGGCTTTTAGTAATGACTTTGTTTGCCTGTAGGTGTTCGCTGATTCGTTGTTTGATTATCTTTTCCAGAATCTTCCCAGGTATTGAGGTCAGGCTGATAGGTCTGTAGTTTCCTGGATCTATTTTTTTCCCTTTTTTTGAAGATGGGAACTACATCAGCTCTTTTCCAGTCCTCTGGTAGTTTCCCAGTGCTCCAGGATCTTTGAAAAATATAGTTCTGAGATCACATCTGCCAGTTCCTTAAGAACCTTGGGGTGTAATCCAAGTGTAATCAGTTGATTATACACTTGCTATTTAGTAATGATTTGTTAACGTCACACTTCTCTAGAAAGTGGGAATGTTGAACTTATCAGCATCAATTAAAATGTGCCAGCTTGTTTTCTATATGTTATTGTTTGTTTCAAGGATTTTTGTCTCACTCTTTCACCAAGTAGTTTCCAGAGCAGCTTTATATAATAAAATTATATTATTTGGGCTGTGTCATTCTGGTCCTTTAACAACCAAATGCTGATCCAGCATCCTGAAATTAAATATTAAAAATAAAGTAAACAAGTTCACAAAGTCAGGGGTTAGGGCAGGTACTTCAAGGATAAATTCTTGAAGAGGAGCATTGTAATTTTAATTACAACAAAGATAGTTATTTTCTACAATTTTTATTTTGAAGAAGCTTTCTTTCTAGTGTGGGTTGATGATGAGAAGGCTACCATTATCTTAGGCATGAAACACATTTGCCAGTGATAGTTCAATTCCATTACTAAGTGAAACTGGAATTAATATTTCAATAAAGGGGATGTTTTAAAAAAAATAGATACTGCTATGAAAAATACACTTTCTCATTCCTGATGGTTAGAGGGATACAGTCATATGGTTTTCTTAGCAATATTATTGGTCATATTAATATGTCATGCAGAAATGCGTGCTCTTAAGCTATACATAATGCAATATGATATTGGAGAGGTAGGTAGCTTAAGCATTCTGAATAATCATAAGCTGAACTCAAGCAAAATATTCCTCCCTACTTATACTCCAATAAGTTCTAAACTGAGAGCCAGTTTGGTGTAGTGGTGAAGGCACCAGACCAGTGACCAAGCGTTTCAATCTCACCTTAGACGTGGAAACCACCTGGATGACCTTGGGTCCTGCTCTAGTCTGAATGGTCGGCAGAGTTGGATTGTGACTCTAGATTCCAAAATAGATTTATGACTTAAATTTAATGTACAGGAATATTTTTTACCTTTTTCTCTCCAAATGGAAGGGCGTCTGAAATTAAACAGCAGTATATTTGAAAGCAAATCTTTCTTCAAGGAGTACATAATTGTTTTAGAGAATTCATTGTGACAATTAAGTATAGCAATGGATAGCTTAAGTGCAGTGGTGGGATTCAAATATGTGAACAGCCGGTTCTCTGTGTGGATGCCACTTCCAAAAATCCATTCTGAGCCTGGTCAACAAAAAATTAGCTACTGGTTCTGCCGAAGTGGTGCGAACCGGCTGAATCCCACCACTGTGTAAGTGGCTTTTTAAGAGTTCTAGATAAAATTCACAGCAGTAAGATGAACCTTGACAATCCTTATTAGCCAGAGTAGTTAAATGGAACATCTTTATAACACAGAATGCTTCTAAGTTCCTTCCAGATATGAAAGAGAAACATGTTGTGTAAAGCAAAAGCTATATTTCCGTGATCATTTATAACATCTGAATAAATATTTGTCAGTCTCTTATTGCAAACAGATTGTGTCTGGGTCAGACTTATTTATTGTCAGTTTACTGTCAGTACGCAAGGATTCCTAGTCAAGGAATCACCAAGATCACTGCCAGCAATACTCACAGAGCCATGATTTTATATACAGGGCAAGCCACTAGTATATAAAATGAGAGCAAACCCAGCTCCCTTTTAACACTGATGATGTTATGTAGTTTGGTAATGAGACATCTGCAAGAAAACAACCAACCTCAGAGAACACCAAGGACCCCACAGTTCAATCCTCACTGCAAACATTCTCTTCCATTGAAAACCCTTCTATCTTATACAATAGGTGATTACTGCATAATGAGGGCAAGAGGACACAATTTTACTGTGATATGAACTACATGTTATGGCGTTGCAAGTAACAAAGGCGGAGGTTTGTGCTATTCACGCATATTTTGGGCATTTCTTTTATCACTGTGGTTTGTACCAGGTGCCTATGGTTGCAGTGATCTTCAGCATTATTAACACAGGGAAAACCAAAAGGTTGTGTAGAACCTATTAGCAAGAGCTACCTTTGCTGCCATCTATCAGAAAAGATTAGGCCATTGTATAAAGATGTTCTATCCCACATCACTCATTCTCCACATTTCTCCCAATTCCTGCTGTAGATACCAACTATCTGAGACAGGGGTCCATGTGAGGCAGTCATTTAAAGACAGCATTTAAAGAGAGGTCTTCATGAGTAATTTACAAGCTTTGATTCAACATTTATTCCAAACTCATTTTATTTAATATGAAAGGAGTGTGTCTATGAAAAAAAATACTCCCAAATGTCAAGTAGGAGCAAATGGCCGTGCAATATTGAAATCCCAAAACAGAGACTATCATTAATAAAATTTGACATGATTAGGTGTGAATTGTAACAGAAAAATAGCAATGAATGTATTAATTCACACTTGCAATGTTTTGTGCTAGGATCAATTTTGGGTTATAAATATAATACAAAAGCTGCAATTTTATATCTCGTAACAGAAAAGCTAAGGCTGTATAGGATTGGAAGGGAAAATGGGGTTTCAGAGCACTAGAACTCTCATATCACTTATCTGCAGCTCTTTAAAACAGTTGTATCTCTTCCCAGCTGTCATCTGCAGTTGCAGTGTGATTCTAGGAAATGATGTATTTTAAGAAGATACACATGCTACATAGCTAATCCTATGTGCTTCCTTTCAAAGCACTGCATGGTCCTTATAAAGATCTGGAAGGCAACAGGTTAGTGTCAAACCATTTTCACTGCCTTCAAAGCATCAGATAGGAGCCAGTTTGGTGAAGTGGTTAAGGCACTTGGTTAGAAACCAGGAGACTATGAGTTCTAATCTAGTTCTAGTTCTCAGCCCGAGGAAAAAGCAATGACAAAACACTTCTAAAAATCTTGTCAATAGAGACTTGTTCGGGAATCAAGATTGACTTAAGGCAGGGGTGTCAAACTGCCAGCCCGCAGGCCGGATGCGTCATGGCGAAACCGCACCCACCCCATTGCCAGCAATGTGCAATATGTCATGACACATCACGTGAGGTTGCGAGTTTGACACCCCTGACTTAAGGCATGCATACATGAAAATGCATCAGGTTACATTTGAAGTGACCCACATGGTTTCTCATTTGAAGCCCTATACAAAATGAAAATCCTGTTCTAGGCTGTGGACCATGGGAGGAAACCTTCCACAGTAATAAACTGGAGATAATCCAGATGAAGGCTATAGTGGAGGACAAAAAATTAAAGCTTGTTTGTCACATTCTTACTAATATCAGTTTCCATGCTGGTAAATTATGAATGGAAATGCTTGAATTCATATAATTATATAATTAATATGTGTTACTTAGCACTAAGCTATATCCATCACCGTAACACTTTCCATTAACCGATATGATTCATTTAGAGGTATTTCTTACAATAGTCCCAGTTATATTGTTTTTTGGAAATGGCATCTTTGTTTATTGATATTTGTATCACTAAAAACTTAAGAAAATAAGACAAATGGGTCTTCTATTTCAATATTTGATATTCTGCTTCAAACTATATTTGATATTAGTAGTTAATTTCATCTTTCAGTTAGACAAAATGGCCAGTTTATTCTCTAGTCACATTCTTATTCTGTTCAATCTGAAACAAAGGATTAACTGACAGGGTTGCTATAAAAAACCCAGCCAATATTATCAGCTTAAGTAAGTTGTGTACACACATATAAAATCCTTTTAAATAGGAATGGGAGTGATTGGGAAATGGGACTAAGAATATACTATTTAGAAAAGGAAATAGGCAAGATTGGAAAAGATAATTACAGACAGGCTTAACAAAAAAGTCTATGCAACTTGGAAAGAATTGAATAATTGTGCAGTAATTAAAACAATTCTTTGTTCTTTCTCAGAAGAAAAAAAATAAGAAAGCTGATTTTAGTTTAAAAATGAACCTTGATGGCTGAAATATTTTTTTTTACCTGTTAAATTATTTACTTTTGCACAAAGGATATAAATACTAACTGGTAATCTAAGGTTCATATCTGCTCAAGAATCAGTAAATAAAACCAAGTTGTTTTACCTGTATGTGTCATATGGTCTGGTACAATGTTGCTCAGGTCAGAACTAAGGATTAAGTTCATGTATGATAGGTGCTACCTATATCCTAATCTCTTAATCTATTCTCATCTAATAATCCAAAACATGTGAGTAAACATATTAACAGTGTCCACCCTTGTTCATTTCCTCATAAACTGAAGATTGCGGACTTTAATAGATTTTTTTTAAAGAAATACCCGCCATCTCATATGTTGTCACACAGGGTTTTCATAGAAATGTATATGTGAGATTATCCATTTCTTTGTTCAGTGAGTTATGCAATGAGAACCTGCTATAACACTGTAATGAAATAGAATTCATTATTTAATTTTATTTACCATGTTTATATAGCAATAGCACTTAAACTTATATACCACTTACAGTGCTTTATAGTCCTCTTTTAAGCGGTTTACAGAGTCATCATATTGCCCCCAACAATCTGGGTCCTCATTTTACCGACCTCGGCAGGATGAAAGACTGAGTCAACTTTGAGCCGTTAAGAATCGAACTGCCAAACTCCTGGCAATTGGCAGTCAGCAGAATTAGCCTACAGTACTGCATTCTAACCACTGCGCCGCCATGGCTCTTCGATATGGCACTCCAACAAACGATTTAAATTGAATAGTTTATGACCTAAAGCAATGTTCAACTGTTCTTGCCATTAGATGGATTCCTCTGAAGTTCAGCCAAATTCTGATTTTCTGCAATTCCAGTCATTGGTTCTATATTCCAGAACAGCAAATTCTAACTTTTTTGAAAGCTGCTTCCTTTTATAACTGCTGAATATCTGAAAAATCTGCTACTCCTGTTGACACAAGTTGAAGATGTTAAGAAATGCTTTGTCCATTCAGACTTTTGAAAACAAATCATTATTGTTCCAGCCCTTGAACACTTAAAAATGAGATTATTTTTTTTTAAAAAAGACTAGGTCATTGAGATGTAAAGAAAAAACACAAAAGAAGGTAGAAGCAGAACACTTCTTTATTGCTGCCGAGAAAACAACATGGATGGGTTCAAGTGGTCATCATGAATTGAGCAAAGGACTTTACTATCATGTGTATAGATGTAAAAGATGCAGATAATTTGCTACTACTTTTTTTTAAGGGTAGAAATACACACTCTCCCATTATTTTCATTTTCTTTTGTATTTTATATTCTGAAAAACTAATAAAATTTTGAAAACAAAAAACCACAAAAGAATAAATCATTCTTTTTATCAAGAGATTTACATCAGGAATACAGAAGGTTCCTTGGGAATAAGTGACAATTTAACTCAACTATTTTGGCAGAGGTTTTTTTAATTGATTTTTTTATCCTTCATTATCTTTAAGGAAGATACATTTTGAGCAAATATATGAAAATAAAAAAATGACCCTGCTCACTTATCCTATATAACAAATTTGTGAAATGATGATAATGCAAATGTTATAAATGGGAAAAGACATCACTAAGGCTTAAGACTACAGTCTTGCCTGCCTAACTCAATGAATTTACTCATGAGAATAAGTGGGTGGGTGAGTGAAGAGGCATATAAAGCATATTGTATGGTGACTTTTTTTCTCAAATGATATATACTTGTATATTGGCGAAAGATTTTAATTTACTAGTATTATCAGTCGACTAACAGATTAATTAATAAGTTTAAGTATTGCTTCCAATATTGTAGCAACAGACAGTTGCATAAAGCAGAAGGAAGGGAAGAAAGAAGGAAAGAAACCAAAGGGAAAAAATATCTAGAGATTAGGAAATCCTCTTTCTGAAGATTTTTGTTTGCATAGTTGATGAGTATGAGCATGTTGATTTATAAGCTACAACAAGCATTGCCTAAAATTGAGGCTGAACAACCTAATAATCCATCCAATATTTTGGCCTTCAGTTCACATCGGCAGACAAGGTTTGTGCAATAGTCTGGGCCCTTCAACTTAATACACTCCTATTCACACCAAAAGCCTAACTTATCTATTATTGCATATTTAATAAACTGAACGGTCTTTAAGCAATTGTCAGTGCTCTGTGTATATTTGTGTGTGTGTGTGTGTGTGTGTGTGTGTGTGTGTGTGTGTGTGTGTGTGTGTGTGTGTGTGTAGTAGGGAGAGAAGAGAAACTGCAGTCTGGTTAATGACTATAAATTTTAACTCCTCACTAACATTATAAGAAAAAGGATATTGATCAAACAGTCTTGTGATTCACAAAATGCAAGAACTACGTCATTAAGTATATTGTTTCATTTTCTTTTAGGTTACTCAATACTTCAAGCTATTATGGAAACAGCAGGAGAAAAAAGCTGGCAAGTTAGTGCCATATGTGTGGAGAATTTTAACGATGCAAGCTACAGGCAGCTTTTAGAAGATTTGGACCGAAGACAAGAAAAGAAATTTGTAATAGATTGTGAAATAGAGAGACTTCAGAATCTATTAGAACAGGTAATACTTGCTTTTAATGCAACCAGAAACACATTAGCATTGCTTTAGAAGTAGACTCTCTTTTTGGCATTTATTCTGTCCTGTCTATCAAGAAGACATTTTCCTCATTTCCACTTTTATATATAATCTGCTAATTAGTATCAACAATTGCCTCCATTTTGAGTATAAATGGGAAATTCCAATAATACAGTGTTTTGATTCACCGAGGAAAATGAATGGAAGCAGTATATTCTAGGACTTAATGAAATATAATGGTGAAATACCTATTAGCTTAAATGTGGGTGAATATTGGTCACATATAAAGCAGGGACACAATTCTTCAAACAAAGGAGTCTTTAGAGAGCAGGAATGGATTCCCCCTCCCTTCATAAACTCTTTTGATAAATCTCTCTCGCTCACACAAATACATTTATTAACACTAAGATGTTAACTTCTAGAGATGCATACATTTACATTGTCAATACACTTGAAATCTGATTAAAGAAATGAATCTGCCATTGCCACTGTAAGTTTGGCTTTTTTTGGGGGGGAGGATACAATAATAATAGCACCAATATTTGCTTCCAATGAAGATACAAATCAGTATCACTAATAAATCATATTACAACACTAATTTATTGACAGAACAGATTGCCATAGCAATAGTTTGGAAGACAGTAGTGGGCATATATGCTAGCAGTCCCATTGTAATATGCCGTACAAAATTATTGGATTGTTAAATCAGTCCAGACAAACAGTCATGGAAGGGAGCTTGGAGGTCTTCTGCAGGAGATCCTATACAACGTCAGACAAATCGCTGTTTAATTTCTTCTTAAAAACTTCCAGTGATAGATACCCACAACTACTGGAGGCAAGACAATCCACTGATTATTTTTTTTCACTGGTAGGAAGTTTTTCAAAGATTGAGAGATCTTACAGAGTATCTTGTCTATATCAATTTAATTATCTCAATTTTAGAGCAGACTTGGAATTTTTCTGTAAACCAAAGAACAGTTAGTATTTTTTTTCACTAGTAGTTTCATAATTTCATTCCACTCAGCCTAGTTTTGGTAAATTGGTTGATTGAAAAGCCACATATATCCAATAATCAGTTACCAGTCTGTCTGAAACACAATCACATTTCATGCAACACAATTCAGCAAGCACAATGTGCAAGCACAATGTGATCTTACTATTCTCTCTCTCTCTCTCTCTCTCTCTCTCTCTCTCTCTCTCTCTCTCTCTCTCTTTCAATTGGTTATTATCTAATTACTACTATAGTAGAATTCAGTAGTGATCATACCTTTTTTTCGTTTTAAACTCAATTTTCTTTTCCATGTATATATTTTTTTCCCATTAGCTATTATTTTTATTAGAAAGCCAGTTTGTTATAATAGCTAATGGAATCAGCTTAGAAGCCAGAAGATCATGAGTTCCAGTCATATTTTAGGCACAATGCCATTTGGGTGATGTTGGGCCAGTCACTCTTTCTTAGCCCTAGGAAGGAGGCAATGGCAAACGAATTCTGAAATCTTGCCAAGAAAACTACAGGGGCTTGTCCAGCCAGACCAGGAGTGAAGACAGATTTAAGGCACCAAGTATACTGTACATCCATGCATACATATGTACATATGGGCAGAAAAATGCATTTTCATTATTACTTTGCAACACTTTTTCCTAAGTATTCTTCATTAATCAATAACCAGTGAATCTTCACCTTCTGTATGCTAACTGCAACATACCACAATCTCTATGGTTTCTTTGTTATGGAACACAAATATTGGGAAAGGCTTATAAACTCCATGTATTCATTCATTCAAATTTTTATCCATGTCTTCCTCTAAAAAAATTCTCAGAGCAGCTAACAAGAAATAATAAAGCTATGTTTGCCTTTAGATTTATAATTTAAAAGACACAACAGGGACTGGGAAGAGAGAAGGAAAATTGTGATTCTGACCTTGCCTGTAGTGCTGAAACAAGTCTAGCTGAGGGTCAGTGTAGTCCCATATTACATTTTCAGTCTGAGGTTTCAAGAAACTGGACTTAAGTGTTTGTTTATTTATTTAGCATATGGCATATATGTGGACTAGCAATATAAATTAACATTTCAACTAGATTAGTGGAACCCAATAAAATATAAATGTCAAAAAGATCTATGTTCAAATATCAATGTCTAGGCAATCTAACTATTGAACCACAGCACTGTTTATATTTAAAAAATCAGATACTAGAGTGGTATATGTTCTTAGCTTACAGCTGGTCACGATGTGATCTACAGTTTGACATGGGATCCCAAAGTCACATTGAGGGGAGGATACTATGCTCCATTTATGCAGACACCATGTGAGGTGGTAATCCTGCTCAGGATTGTCCAGTGTTGACGTGGTAGTTCAAAGTCTGACACCTTTTTGTGTGGTCATTTATATGTCTTCCTATAACTGGGCGTCCAGCTACCCATTTGGTTTTCCACTTGCAGATGTTGTGCAAGTGCCAGTAGGGGCTTCCTGGATTTGAGTCTTCCTGCTGATAAATGAGGAAGGTTGGCATGCACCGGTAGGAGTGAGTTGTTCATAATTTTTCTGTATTCTCCAGCATGATGGATAAAGAATCCACCAATGGTTATTTCAGTCCTCCTGCCCAATCAGACTAGGTTGTCAAAGTTGTCACACCAGTCCTTGACTGGTACCTCCCAGTTTCAACTTAGTCTGTTCGCCCATGAGGACGTGACAATTTTGACTCCCAAATTCTGACTTCTGACAGGTTTGATTCAGTGGAAATATTTTTCCTTTTACCTCATGGAACAACCTGCCTCCAGAAGTGGTGAATGCTCCAACACTGGAAGTTTTTAAGAAGAGACTGGACAGCCTTTTTTCTGAAATGGTGTAGGGTTCCTGCCTGGGCAGGGGGTTGGACTCGATGACCTCCAAGGTCCCTTCCAACTTTATTATTATTATTATTATTATTATTATTATTATTATTATTATTATTATTATTATTATTATTATTATTATTATCATCATCATCATCATCATCATCATCATCATCATCATCATGGTGTCATTGAGTGTGGTATCTAACTTACTAATATGGCATCTGTTAAACCATACACAGGGACACAATATTCTGCTGCAGAGTAGATCAACCCTAAGGCTGATGACCTGAGGGTGGCAACTGAAGCTTCCCATTTAGTTCTGCATAATTTCTGGAGTATGTTGCTGCTAGTATTTATTTTTGCCACTGTATTCTCTAGGTGTTTCTTGTAGGAAAGAGTCCGGTCCAATGTTACTCCAAGGTACTTTGGATGGGGATCATAGGGGAATAAGTTGTTGTTTAAGTAGATATTTCGGGGCTTCATATGCTAGTTTGTTGTTAAGATGGAAGCACATAGTTGCTGGTGCTAGGAGTGAGCATGCAGTCAGTGAAGAATTTTCTCTTTGGATAGGAGGCTGTCAGCCACCTCCATGTGTTTTTCTTGTACTGCTATGATTATAATTTAAGGGTTATAATCCTTCCTTAGCATACAACCCGGGGAAAAAAGAGACATCTGAAAGTGAAGCTTCCATTCCCCATTGACAGATTTTTTTTCTAAGACATCTAAACTACTGACTTTCAGTTCCTTTTGTGGCAGTGAATTCACGAATAAATATGCATTATATAAAAAGAAAATTACCCTCTCAATTATATTGCAGATTCTTGGATGATCCCAGGTTCTAGTCTAGAAGAACGGGACAAGCAAACTATTTCAAGCCATAATATTTTTTATTATCTTTACATTTTATGTAGCCTTTGTGCTGGTATGACAATCTTTTTGGAATACAACAAGTAGAATATTCTAGGGCTTGAGACTTGGCCTTTGAAGGTGAAAAATTTGCTTCCAGGTAGAAACTGTCAGAAGCTCTTTAAAACAGCTGCATCTTGATCCAGATGGATTAGCTTAAGGGGCTGCCAGTGCTTTGAAACACCTTCTCCCCTTAAATCTGAAGAATGGTACAGCCTGATGATAATCTTTATGGAGCGTCATTCATTTTTATAAAAACATTATGAGTGGCAAGTTTAATTTCAGGCTCTTCCTGGCAGTTCCTAACACGGCCTTTTTCATTGAGTTGACATTTTCAGTAAGTGTTCATCTTCTATGTCCTTCCCTAAATCCATTTCCTCAGCAATCACAGCTAATTCAGACTCAGACATCACGTATATTTTCTTAGAATTCCCTTGGCTTCAGTTTCCATCATTTATTCACATTTATTCTCATTTGCCATTTTGTAATCAGTCCCTAATTAAGGCTTTTAATAAGTTACTGTGCTCTGTAAGTATACCAAATGCAATAAAACAGTTCCAGGCTACTTACTAACTAAACTAAAATGATATTTCTAATGAGTTTTTTTTTTTAAAAAAAAATGAGAAATAGATAAATATGACTCTCATTCATACTTCAAATGGATGATGGTGCCCTTTAGTTTTGCTTCTCCATTTATTTCCTTTATTGATCAATAGTTTTACCTAAGAGTAAGTCCCATCAAATTCAGGAGGGCTAATTATACTAACATAGGATTGCAGTGTTATCCCTTTTCAGATGGGGTAGAAGGGAAGGAACATCCAGCACAGGCTGTCATCTTAACTACCAGTTTGATTTCTTATCAAACATTTTGGATATTTACAGTCTCTTTTTATTCTTGTAAGCAAATTAAGAAGGCCAATAGCTTTGTAGTTTTCACTGTCTTTTCATGTATGCTTAGTATTCATACATGTCCCTCACACAATTCTCTTCCCTGGTCAGCAACATTACAAAAGTTTGCACAAAGCAGAAAAGGAATAAGAAATAGTAAGTCAAAGGAAGTAAGTCATAAGATAAGGAAATATAAAAGGAAATACAGCTACATTTATTTTATACCAAACCATTCACGTACTT
>NW_015390504.1:4662-7169 GCF_001527695.2 Protobothrops mucrosquamatus | reverse complement strand
AATCCTTTTTTATCCATTCTTTTTGGACACTAAAATTAATAGTATTCATTTCAGTTCCACTCTTTGATATACCATGATCATTCCCATGCAGATCTCTAAAATTCTCCATCCAGCTTGCCCTTTCTTCAGGTTCATCATAAATCATTTTGTCACTTTTACTTTTAATCCCATTCACTCTCTTGCTTTAAGAGATTTTTTTCTCTGTTTTTTCTCTTTTTTCTGCTAGTATGAAATGTTCTTTGCTCAGCCTAGAAACTTTGCCGCCATCTTTTTCTGTCTGCACATTACAGAGAATTTCTCTCCCTCTTTGCAGCAATTATTCTCATAAGTGCATGTTTTCTTATCTGAACAAACCATCTCCAGACCATTGAGGTTTAAAGAAAACTCGATATGATACAGAAGGAAAAACAAAACATCCTGAGTGCTTTAGACAATTGCTGGATTTTGCCCATGCCTGTTTCTGGTATGCATTTTACAGATAGTCCTTGACTTACAACCATAATGGAGATTGCCCATTATAGTCGTAAGTCGTGATGGGCATAAAACAGGTCACCCATGTGATCAGCCCAATTTTACAATCTTTTTTGTAGCAGTCATTAAGCAAAACCTGCAGTCATTAAGCAAACCAATTTTTTGCTATGGGCTGGTCTTGCCAAAACCAGGAAGTAAATGCCAGTTTTCAACAAAAACAGTCATAAAATGTGGTCACATGAGTGTGGGACACTGCAAAAGGCCATAAATGCGGGCCAGTTGCTGAGCATGGTAATATGGTGGGGTGCATCAGAACTTCCACAACAGATTATAAGTAATCCCGGGGAGTCCATCATAACTTCAAATGGTCACTAAGTTGAGGACCACCCATAGTTCTCTCATTCATAATTAAACATATACCTTACCTGCACCAACATCACTCTACAAGGTCAGACTAATTTCATTCATTATTCATTTCTACTGTTTTCTTCTTCTTTCTCTTAGTTTCACCATCTGTCTCTCTCTCTCTCTCTCTCTCTCTCTCTCTCTCTCTCTCTCTCTCTCTCTCNGAATCACCCGGATCTCTGGGGGTAGTTCGTTCCAGAGGGTGGGAGCTCCCACCGAGAAGGCCCTCCCCCTGGGGGTCGCCAGCCGGCACTGTCTGGCTGACGGCACCCTGAGGAGACCCACTCTGTGGGAGCGTACCGGCCGATGGGAGGTAACCTGCGGCAGAAGGCGGTCTCGGAGATATCCAGGTCCGATGCCATTGTCATTTAATATTTAAACTGTATTTGTAATATTTAAACTGTATTTGTTTGAATACTTTACTATGTTTCCCTGAAAATAAAGCCCAGTCTTATTTTTTATTTTATTTTATTTTTGCCTCCAAAAGAGGCACCAGGTCTTATTTTCGGGGGGGGGATGTCTTTTCTACTCACCTCGCAGTGGCAGCAACAACAGTCTTGCTCAGCCAGCCTACTTCTTCTGCAGCCAAAGGAGCAGCTTCATTCTGCAGCTGAGAATGGAGCTCCATAGCTTGGTTCTCGGCTACAGAGGGCTTCCAGAAAGGCCTCTGACTGCGAAGTGCAGGCCGGGGTAGGCCGCAGAAGAAGTGGGCCAGCGAGGAGAGGCAGGTGTTGATTCACGGGAGGCCTGGTAAGTGGGTGTGGGGCGCATGGGGCAGCTCCATCTCCCCCACACTTGATTTTTAGGCGTGCACTTCACCCCAAAACTAGGGCTTATTTTTGGAGTTGGGCTTATATTAAGCCCACCCCCCAAAATCAAGCTAGGGCTTATTTTCAGGGTAGGTCTTACTTTCGGGAAAAACACAGTACATCCATTAAGTTCAGCATAACTTCAATATAACTATAAATAACTTCAATTATTTATATTCATATAAATCATCCCGTAATTCAAGTCTCTTCGCTTTATCATGCACTTTCTCTAAATCAGCAGAAATACAATGATTTATTTTTATTTATATATTTATTTGTATCCTGCCTTTATTGTTTTTACGAATAAGATGGTCAACGTATTCAACACACCTTCTTCCTCCTATTTTCCCCACATCAGCAACCCTGTGAGGAAGGCTGGGCTGAGAGAGATTGACTGGCCCCAGGTCATCCAGTCAGTTTTTCATGGCTAAGAACTAGAACTCACAGTCTCCCACTTTCCAGCCTGGTGCCTTAATTGTTAGACCTAACTAGTTCCTTAACTTCTTTTCTTATGTTCATACATTTATACAGCCCTACCTGGCATAAAGCCATTCTGCTGTCCCCTCTTAAATCCTTTCACTTAAAATTCTGCCTCAAGAAATTAATTCCTCTCTAGCTGTTGTATTCACAGTTGCTACCTTTTTCTTTGTTTGGGGATAATGGCAGTCACCAGCCAGAGATACCATCTTCACGAAGCACATGTTAAATAAGTCATTTAGTCACTTCACAAGTGAACCATATTCATATTTTAACATTTGTCCAGTTACATTATCTACACTTGCAGTTTTATCCTTTTTCAATATTCTCAAAGCATTTGTAAAT
>NW_015390504.1:0-3091 GCF_001527695.2 Protobothrops mucrosquamatus | reverse complement strand
CTCTCTCTCTCTCTTTTGTTAAATGATGTTCTTTACCATTTTCACATCTTAATTATCAGGGTAGGTTTTATGTGTAATACATATTAAAAATGAGTAGAGTGTCAATCACACTCTAATAGCTGCCATCTTGACATTTTTGACTGTAACTTGTGGACAATTCATCAGGGCTTTTCAACCTTTTCACCCATTGTACCACTTTTAGGATATGGCAATATCTGAGTACCACCAGTGGCCTAGCAAGGTGTCAAAAACTTGATGACCCCCCCAAAAAGGAAAAAAGTGATAAAGTACAGATAGTCCTCAACTTACAACAGTTCGCTTAGCGACTGTTCGAAGTTACAATGGCACTGAAAAAAGTGCCCCCAAGCCACAGCCGAGCAAGACACCTGCCTGCCCACCCGGCGGCGCTCTTCTTCCTGTCCGAGGTTTTCATTGTTGTGAGCATTTCTGTTGAGGATTGGCAGTGGGGGTGGGGTGGGGGTGTTTGGTTTTTATTCCCCCCGTCTGCTGGGTGGTTGCAGCAGATTTTGGTCACTTCACATGACCCTGGGACACTGTGACCGTCATAAATATGAATCAGTTGCCAAGCATCTAAATGTAAATCACAAGACCCTGGAGATGTTGCAACATTCCAGCTGATTGGCACTTCTTCTGGGCCCAGCTGGAGCCTGGCACTGATCCTGGAGCTTCCACTGAGCCCTGACAGCCCCAAAGAAGCGCTGATCCTGGCGCTTCCGCTGAGCCCTGACAGCCCTGCAGCTCCAGCCATCTCTCACTCAGGCTTATGCAGTGCTGCCACCAGTTCAGCTCATTCCCCTCCCCCGCTACCACTTTTCTAGGATGGTTGCATATCACTTGCCAGTGCCAATGTACCACAGGTGGTACCCGTACCACTGGTTGAAAAGCCCTGCACTTCATCAAGTTGCTATCTTCCATATGCCATGATGTCAGCAGATGTGTGACATTCTGGTTAAAATGGAGAAGATAGATAGATAGATAGATAGATAGATAGATAGATAGATAGATAGATAGATAGATAGACAGACAGACAGACAGACAGACAGACAGACAGACAGACAGACAGACAGACAGACAGACAGACAACCTTTATTGTCATTTTTTACTGTGGGCACAATGGCACACATAAAAAATGAAATTTAGTTGCTTGCTCTCAAAGTGTACACATACATAACACACATTTAAACATACTATATACAACATATATATAGACCTTTACATATAAGTAACATATAAATATTAATCACTGTCCATCTTGAATACATAACGGAAGAAGGAAGCTTTAGAGTTCACAAGGTTAATACTGTATGGAACAAAACTGTGACTGAATCTGGATGTTCTGCTTCGGATACCACAGATACCACAGTTGGTTACCAAACTCAGTCCTACCTTCTGCCACATGCAACATTCCCTGCTAAAGCAGTTTTGGCATATTTTGTCCAATACTAAAATAGTGCAATGGAAATCCAATTTTAAATCATGTCATTAATCTCCAATTGAGAAGACTTTGTAAATCAACGTTGGTTGCCTATGTCCTATCCCACCAATCAAGAGGTGTATTGATACAACCTCAGGATTCATGCTTCATTTAAAAGACCTTAAATTAATTCCCAAGGTCATGAATAATGTGTATCCCATTCTTATTGATTGGCAAAGGAGTTGGATTTCATTTTTTGTTAAAGATCTAAAGACAAATTTTGTTGTACCAGTTGTGACTTGCAGCAAAGGAGGGCCATCTAGTGGTATTGCCAATTATTTTATTATGCTGCTAGTTTTTAAACAAGATACTCAGCTTTTTGCCTCATTAAAATATGTTGTGAGCTGGAGAATTCAGCTGGTTTTCTTTTTAAAAAAAATATACCATCCTAATTGCCTTCAGAGTTAATGAATATGTGAATAATCTGAAAAACAGAGTTTATGTGGAATATTTCTAAATGAAGCAGAAACTCTATAATGCACAAATAGACATTATGTCACTGTGGAAAACAATTTTATTTTATTTTATTTTATTATTTTAGTATTATTTGCTTTAATGTGTTGTGAACCAAAAATGTTATTTCAGGTATCTAGACAAATTAAAGAGAAATAGATACTCTGCAGATCTTGACCAGGTTTAATTTTTTTAAAAAATGTATTCTCATTAAATTATTCAGCTATTGCTTTATATAGTATTTGAATGATGATCACACAGATTTTGTTAACAGGAAAACATGATGGTTTAATTTCAATACAGCTTGTTAGTTAATTCAGACTTTCCCCAGTTAACTAACTGCCAAACATTGTTATTTATGGCCTGAATACAGTGTCGCTTAAATTGTTGTCTCAATTTCACATCATTATTTCAGTGTGTTATATTTTTGTGACTTCACTGCCTATCTGTATATAGAGATGGAAGTGTGATCATTTAGTGGGAGGAATGGTTTTATTCTTAGTAATCTTGCAGGACAGGTCTGAAATTTCAGGAAGTGGATTCGGGCTAGACAGCACAATGTTTTTCCTGGCAGTAATTGGTGTCAACAAATGAAGTTAGTTGCCTCATGAAATGATATAGACTAAAGCCTTCTGGACAGCCATTTGAGCAGGAAGTTGGAATAGCTGACCATGAAGATGGAACATACAAAATAGAATAATAGAGTTGAAAGGGACCTTGGAGATCTTCTAGTCCAACCCCCTGCTCGAGCAGGAGACCCTATGCCATTTCAGATAGGCTCTGAAGGCAAGCTGTTCCATTGGTTGATTGCTGTCTCCTTGGTTCTAGGTTGTTTCTCTTCTTGGTTAGTTTCCATCTGTTGTTTCTCATCTTGCTTTTTGGTGCTTTGGAAAATAGTTTGACCCCCTTGTCTTTATAAGAGCCCCTGAAATATTGGAACACTACTATCATGTCTCTCCTAGTCCTTCTTTTCATTGAACTTGACATACCCAATTCCTGTAACCGTTCTTCATATGTTTTAGCGTCCACCTCCCTAATCGTTATTATAGTTTTCAACTCTATGATTCTAAGGAAAGAATGTAGACTATTAAATCAATCTCAAACTTCTTTATTTAGTAACTGTTCCTTTCATCTTCAGCACAG